>NC_090657.1:4664745-4822245 GCF_040937935.1 Hyperolius riggenbachi
CGAGGTGGAAATTATATTTCCCAGAAAAGCGACAGATGTCACCTCAAAAATGCATTTCTCCAATTTGGCATAAAGTCTGTTTTGTCTAAGCCTGTGCAGCACGAATTTGACATGAGACCTGTGCTCAGAGAGGTTGTCTGAAAAGATTAGTATATCATCCAGGTAAATTAAAACAAATCTACCCAGCACCTCCCTGAAAACTTCATTGATGAGTTCCTGAAAGACGGCCGGGGCTTTACACAACCCGAAGGGCATCACCAGGTGCTCGTAATGCCCTTCGGGTGTGTTGAAGGCCGTCTTCCATTCATCGCCCTTTCTGATCCGCACCAGGTTGTATGTACCCCTTAGCAAAAACCTTAGCATTGGTGACTTGGGTGAATAAATCGTCTATCAAAGGTAACGGGTAACGATTCTTGACTGTGATCTTATTCAGACCCGGTAATCAATGCATGGCTGAAGGCCTCCGTCTTTCTTTTTTACGAAAAAGAAACCTGCTCCGGCAGGCGACCGGGAAGGGCGAATGAATCCCTTAGCTAAGTTTTCACGGATGTATTTTTGCATGGCCACCTTTTCTGACCCAGACAAATTGTAGAGATGACCTCTAGGGGGCATACAACCCGATCGGAGATCAATGGGGCAATCGAAAGGGCGATGAGGAGGCAGTTTATCGGCAGCTTTGGGGCAAAACACGTCAGAAAACTCAGCATATTGCTCCGGAACTCCCTCCACATAAATCCTGGTCTGACCCAAGGTCACCTTCACTAAACAATGATGGAAACAATGGGCTGACCAGCTTGTTAGCTGACCAGTGGCCCAATTTATCTGAGGAGAGTGAAGGTGTAACCACGGCATGCCAAGGATGACTGTGGAGGTTGTCATGCGCAAGACAAAAAACTGCAATTTCTCTCTATGCAACACCCCTATAGTGACTTCCACCTCTGGTGTCTGGGACAGAGGATGGTTACGCTGCAGTGGTGAATCATCCACTGCCGTAACCTGGAGGGGTGGTTTTACCGGGGTGAGCGGAATACCCAATTTTTTTGCAAATTCGTAATCCATAAAATTAGCCGCTGAGCCTGAATCAATGAAGGCCTCAGAGACTTCAGATTTATCCTCCCATGTAATCATACAAGGAAGAAGTAACCGCTTATCTTCTAGGGGTAAAAGCTGTACGCCTAGGGTATTACCCCCAACAACTCCTAGGCAGTAGCGTTTCCTGACTTTTTAGGGCAATTTCGTACTCTATGACCCCCCTCTGCACAATAAAGACACAATTGCTCAGAAATCCTACGTCTCCGCTCCACTTGAGACAGTCTGGACCGACCAATCTTCATTGGCTCGGGTGGAGGAGAAACAGAAGGAGATGGGGTCACAGGAGGCGCAGCGTAGGACACCATTTTAACACTGTTCCTACCCCGGGTCTGCCTTTGATAGCGTAATCTGCGATCTATCCTGATGGCTGAGGAAATGGCCTCATCGACGGTTTTGGGTTCAGGCTGACTTAACATAAGGTCTGAGACCTCATCTGATAATCCTGATAAGAAACAGTCTAAAAGGGCATAGGTGTCCCACCTGGCTGAAACTGACCACCTCCTAAATTCGGCAGCATACTCCTCGACCGGACTCTTGCCCTGACGCAACAACTTGAGCTTCCGCTCAGAAGTCAAGGCAATGTCTGGATCATCGTAAATTACTGCCATAGCCTTAAAAAATTCATCTACGAAGGTTAAAGCTAAATCTCTGGTGGGCAAACTGAATGCCCAGCCCAGGTCGCCTGACAAAGTTTTAATAAATGTGACCCTTTGGGCCATGGTTCCTGAAGATCTAGGTCTCAACTCAAAGTATGACAACACTCCTAAAATTTCGAAAGTCAGATCTGTGACCAGAAAATTTTTCAGGTACAGGCATACGTATGTCTGTGCTAGGAGGGGATCGCACTTCATCTACAGCTGTCTGGAGGGTTTGTACGGATTCAGACAATGTGTCTATTAAAGTCTGATGGCCACCCAGTACTTGGTTGATGTTATCCACCGAAGTGGCAAGTGTGCCCAGACGGCTGTGTGCGTCCATTTGTTTTTTGGTCTGGCGTTCTGTAACGATCGGTGTAACACAGAGAGGATCTGATTACCGGTTATTGATGATCTGCAGTATCATCGATAATCAGATATATCTCTAACCTCTGGACACCTGAGTAATATGAGTGTTTGATGCAACAGTAATACTTAGAGGAGGATCCCCGTAAAAGGGTACAGTTCAGTAAGAGATACTGCTCTGAGAACAGATTCCTTCCAATGGCCTGATGCTCCCCAAGGGGCGGAGCCAAGATGAGAGTGGGAAGGACCAGAGAGTGAGTGACGCCAATGGTAAAGTGTCACTGACAGGTCTGTGAACTATCTCCTAGCAAGGAAGATAGTTCTCGAGGTCGGACAGGCCAGGTCGGCAACAGACAGACAGATCAGGTACAGAGACAGGAGGCAGATGGAGAATCTAGAGACTAGCCGAGTTCAGCAACAGAGTATCAGAATGACAAAGGTACAAAATCAGAGATCAGAAGAATGGTCAGGGAAGCAGAAGGTCATAACAAATAAACAATGCAATAGTACTTTAAGCTATCAAGAATCTGACTCAGTGTGGATTCCCAGCTCCAGCCGGTTCTGGCACACTGTCGGATCTAGGTAAGGTCTGAGAGCTAGCAGATATAGTTTTCCCTTGTCACGGTCAGTTACCTGTCCAGACGAGGCGGCTGGCACATACGGATGCTGGCAGCCGTCCTGGCGGGTCTCGGCGGGCTTCCCTGTGTGGCGGTCTGTCGGTGCTTGCCCACGAGCGTTGCGTGGCGCGGCGCAAGCGGTGGTGCTGCAAGGCGTTGGCGTGAGTGCTGCGTACGCGCGCGCGTGAGGGATGGCTGTTTATGCATGGCTGATTGTTGTCGCGGCGTGTGCGCATGCGTGCGTGGTTGCGCGCGTCCGTGCGTGCGCATGCGCGGGTGGTGCGCGCGCGTGTGCGCATGCGCGTGGCGCATTGCGCTATTCGCGCCAAACGGCCTATTTAAGTCTGGAGAGTGCACACCTCGGTGCTGTAGTATTGCAGCTTTGTGTGTGTAGCACTCCCGTGCGTGAGTTCCTGCTCTGCCCGTTTTCTGACCCCCTGGATGTTGACCCTGGCTCTCCTGACTACCCGATTACCTGCTGACCTTGGCTTTGGAAGACTACCCGATTTGCTGCCGACCCCTGCTTGCCTGAGAACCCGATTTGCTGCCAGACCCCGGCCTGTACGAGTACCTGCACCGTTGCCGACTTCTGCCTGTCTAAAACCCAACCTCATCTTAGATCTGGTGTCTGCTTCTGAACTTACCTGGTGTCTGAGTCATTGCAGTACCAGACTCAGCCTGCGGGAGTGCTGTGTTTCCAAAGAAGTCATGCCACTGGTTTCACAAGCGCTCCTGCCCCTTGCTTACTGGAATTCCCTGTCTCACTTCCAGGGTATCCAGTCAGTGAGCCGCAAGGGTTGCTGTCCTCAGCGTATTGGTCTCCTATTCCTACAGAGTGTCACATCCCTAGACTGAGGCGTTAGGTCCTTGATCATCAACATCTAGGAACTGGTCTAGATAATAACACAAATGATAACAGAATTTCCTAGACTAAGGTGTGAGCTCCGTGATCATCAACACCTAAGAAACTGGTCTAATGTAACACAGATACTGACAGGGTCTGAGTGCTACCACGTAGTGATCGCAACGCCAGACACCAGAGAAATGACCAGCACCCAGTATATATATACACCAGTGCTCTCCTGCTCCTCCCCTAACTGCTGGACCAATGAGAACTGGAAGAATTGTCAGCTGACCGGCCTGGTCAGCTGACACCCCTCTGGCTGTCATAAATGCTCTGCCTCTCCGCGCGCACGCGTCCTTCTGAACCAGTGTGGACTATCAGTCCCAGCCACACCAGACATGTGTTGTAATGCCTCTGCTGTATTGGATGCGTTTTCTCCGCATTCAGCAGTACTGAGAGAGGTAGGCCTATGCGTGCAAACCGCCGCGTCGGATGCGGAATCTGCCCCCCTGTTCTCTGGGCATGCGGCGGTTTCTCCGCGTTCCGTCAGGCCAGTGAATGCAGGTCCCTGCGCGCCAGCTGCCATGTTGAACGCGGAATCAGCCACCTTACTCTGAGTTCTTGCGGCGGCTTTTCCGCGTTTTCTCACACCACTACAATAAAGAGGATATCAGGATCCCAGATATCCACTCATGCAAAGAGGTAAAAAGGGGAACCAATGATCCCCCCATCCATTTACCATAAAGACTTCAACAATTACAGATCATGTGATTATTTTTATATTACATAAGCACTGTAACGTTTTAATTTTTTTTTTTAATTTCTTGTTTTCTTCTTAAATCTTCTTTTTTCTTCTGCATACGTTGTTGTTTGCATCATTATTTTTCTCTTTTCATATTTATACTTATTTTTTCTTTTCTTCTTCTGTGTGCTTTCCACCTTCTCCCATTATTATTATTATTATTAATATTATTATTAGTAGTGATTTATATAGTGCCAGCATATATTTAAATGAAGATATTGAATTTGCCATAACTACTTCCTGTATAACATATTCCACATTTTAAGCATTCTTACTGTAAAGAACCCTTTCCTAAACAGATGTCAAACCTTTCTTCTTCCATATCCAGATCATGTCCCCTTGTTCTTTGTACAAGCCCAGGTAGAAAAAGCTCATCTACCAAGCTTGTGTTGCCCTCTGATGTTCATGTTAATCAGGTCACCGCTGAGCCATATTTTTGGTAAGTAAGACAATTGTTTAATTTAGTTGCCTATCTTTTTACCTGTTTTAGTATGTCATCAGGGGCGTAACTAGACATCACTGGGCCCCCCTGCGGAGGCATCCCTTACAGGGTCTATTGTTACGCCCCTGTATGTCATAGTGAGGTACACAAAACTGTATCCCATTTTCCAGTCACATTTAGTGATTTTATTTCTTGTTTTATGCATCCCAAAATTGTATTTCCTCTAGTTGCTGCTGCTTGGCATTAAATATGGCTGTTTACCTTGTTATCAACCAGTATTCCCACGTCCTTCTTCAAGTCTGATGTTCCCAGCTGCATGGAATTCACCTTATATGGTGCTCTACCATTGGCACGCCCAAGGTATATGACCATACATTTATTTACATTACATTGAATTTGCTAACTGTCTGCCCATATGGCCATGTTGCTGAGATCCTATTGTAAAATATCACTATCCTGTTTAATGTTTATAATTTTGCATCAGTTTGTATTATCTGCAAAGATGGCAACATTACTGTGAATTCCTTCTACTACCCTATTAAAGGGACTCAGTGCTGGATTAAACAAAACGTTTTATACATACCTGGGGCTTCCTCCAGCCCCATATGCATGGATCGCTCCCACGCAGCCGTCCTCAGTCTTCCCAAAGCTCCAGTACCAGGTCCCCGGACTTCCGTCAGTTGGGCCAGTCTACACAGGAGAAGTGCGCCCTCTAGTGGCTGCTGGAGAGATATGCAAATAGCGCACTTCACTTATATCAGACTGGCTCCGAATGATGGAAGTGCGGGGACCCGGTACCGGAGCTTCGGGAAGACTGAGGACGGCCCATGGGGGTGATCCATGCGTATGGGGCTGGAGGAAGCCCCAGGTATGTATAAAATGTTTTGTTTAATCCAGCTCTGGTACACTTTAAGGAAAACATTGAAAAGGATTGCATCTAGTACTGACCCTTGCAGGACCGCACTGCTAATACTTTCCCATTTTTAATATACTCCATTTATCACCACTCTTTTCGGTCCCTTAACCAGTTTTTTATCCACATATACATATGTTCTTCTAGTCCCAGTATCCTCAGCTTCTTCGCTAGACTAACACCTGGAGGGGGGCATGGCGGAGTGGGATAGATGCCAAAAGTCCTGGGGAAAAAATCTGGATTTGACGCAAAGCAGCGTTTTATGGCCAGAAATCACATTGAATGCTAAATTGCAGGACTAAAGTGCTTTCCAACATCTTGCATGTGTATATGTTATGGCCAGAACCCGAAGTGTGGCCACTTCATATTCTGGCCGGCCAATGTGCGAACTGCCCGCTGCGCTGCGGCCAATGTTAGAAATGGAATGTTTCCTTCTGAAGTTTAATGTGTTTTCTGGCCGTCTCTGGCCAAATGTATCAAAAGTTACTGAATTTAATGAAATGAAGCCGGCAGCTTCCGTTCTCTCTCCTCCCCCCTGCCTCCTCTCCTCCCCAATACTAGCAGCGGGGGGGGGGGGGGACAAGTGTCCCCCAGAGTCCTTCGTCGCGGCAGGCAATCCTGCCGTTACTGCAGAGCGAGTGCTGGCAGAAGCGATGTCTGCAGCCTCCTCGCTCTGCTTCCCCTGCCGCGACGAACGACTCTGGGAGGACACGCAGCACCCATAGGAGAGAGAGAGAGAGAGAGAGAGAGAGGCAGGGGGAGGAGAGATAGCTGAAGCCGGCGGCTTCATCCGTTAATTGCCGCCGACTTCATTGAATTAAATTCAGTAACTTTTTATACATTTGGCCAGAGACGGCCAGAAAACACATTAAACTTCAGAAGGAAACATTCCATTTCTAACATTGGCCGCAGCGCAGCGGGCAGTTCGCACATTGGCCGGCCAGAACGGGAAGTGGCCACACTTCGGGTTCTGGACGTAACATATACATCAATCGGGGAGTGTAATTAGAGTTCTGCTTCACACTGACACACCAAACTCACTGTGTAACGCACCACAAACAGCTGTTTGCGTAGTGACGGCCGTACTGGACTGGTGTGTACCGTGGCCAGAGTGTAGGCCGTGGCATTTTTCAAGCCCATATGGTCGCCGGGCTGTGGTAGCTCAATGATAGAACAACAGTGACTGTCCAGCTGATCAAATTTGGTCTGACCACAATGAAGCAACGACCTTATTATCTTCGATGTGCCCTCCCCCGAGACACTCAAATAGCCGGCGGTCATTGCTTCATTGTGATACGCAAGCCCCTTCACCGCGGCAAGGTAATGATCACGAAAGGGGATGGGCACATGTACATGACTTTTTTTTTGTTGTTGCAGCCGCCCGCAGTGCAGCCAGAAAAATTAGGCAGGCATGTACACACACCAGAAAATTATTATAGCAGCCACTGCTAGCAGCGACCTTAAAAATTCAGGAATCCACCTGGAGTCCTGGACCCTGTAGGTGGTGGTGGAGAAGGCAGGCAACCTGCCTGCGTGCAGAGGTGCTGTGTGGGGACTGACTTAGTCTTGGGGCAGGCAGGCAGTCACACGGCATGCAGGCAGAGATGCTGTGTGTGGGGACTGACTTAGTCTTAGGGCAGGACTGCCCGTACTTTGCAGACCAGGCATCTGTGGTCAGATGGACCCTTCACCCAACGCTGTGTGCCAGAGATGTCACCACTTGCCTTTCAACATCACGGTACAGTTTAGGTATCGACTTTTTTGAGAAAAATTTGCGGCCTGGTATCTTCCACTGCGGTGTGTGGCTTTGCTTTTGTGTGCTGCTTTTCCTCAGGTGGTCATCCAATTGCAGTTTGTGCTTTGTAATCATGTGCCTTCGTAAGGTAGTTGTCCCTATATGGGTCTTGGCCTTTCCACGGCTCAATTTTCGGTGGCAGAGAGTACAGATGGCATTGCTCTCATCTGAGGCAGACACACAAAAACATTTCCACACAGCTGAGCCCTGGGATGATGGCACTTTGGTGATGGCTGTCGACGGAGTGTTAAGTAGGGTGCCAGAATTGGAGCAGGAGGAGGAAGATATGTCATACTTCCGTGCGGAAGCTGAGGAAGATGAGGTGTTCTGTGTTGGGGGGTTGATGGCACGTGCTTTCTTCTGAACACTGTACTTTGGTTGAGGGCCGCACAAAATCACAACTGCACGACCTCAAACAGACCTGCCAGATGGCTTGCCTCTTGCTCTGCCTCATCTGTTGTTTTGTCCATATTGGGGGGATGAAGTGAAAGGTATGCACTGACTTGACTAATACAATGTGCAGTCACACAGATGCAGTGAAAGGTATACACTGACTGCTGTATTATGATGAGACGAATACACTTGAAATAGTATAATGAGAATCTGTTATGGAGGGCAAGTCTGCCATCCATTCAAGTGAAAGGTATGCACTTACTGGTATAATGCAATGTGCAGTCACACAGGTGCAGTGAAAAGGTAGGCAGCGACTGGTATATAAAACAGTGTGCGGTCACACAGATGCAGTGAAAGGTATGCAGTGACTGCTGGTAGAACAATGTGCAGCTGTCACACAGGTGCAGTAAAAGGTATGCAGTGACTGCTGGTATAATACTATGTGCAGTCACACAGGTGCAGTGAAAATGGATGCACTGACTGCTGGTAAATAAAACAGCGTGCGTTCACACAGATGCAGTGAAAGGTATGCAGTGACTGGTATATAAAACAGCGTGCGGTCACACAGATGCAGTGAAAGGTATGCAGTGACTGGTATATAAAACAGTGTGCGGTCACACAGATTCAGTAAAAGATATGCAGTGACTGGTGTATAAAACAGCGTGTGGTCACACAAATGCAGTGAAAGGTATGCAGTGACTAGTATTATAATACAATGTGCAGCAGTCACACTAGGCACTGAATGTGCTGGGCCTGGCACAGTATAGCAATTGGCAAGGGCCAGCTGCGACAGACAGGGCTGCCGCTGTATATGCAGTGTCAGTGGGCCACACACAAAAAAAAAAACATCACAAGAACATTAGCTCTCAAAAGAGCTGCTTTGGGGTGCTTTTCATCATCATCAACAAATATCAGCAAGGAGCAAACTAACAGACCTCCTAACTATCGCTTTCCCTATCTCTCCAATGTCTCTCCCTTCTCTCACTAATACAGCAGCACACAGAGTGAGAAAATGGTCGACGCTGCTGCCTTTTATAAGGGGGAGGGGGAGCTCCAGGAGGGAGTGCAGCCTGATTGGCTGCCATGTGTCTGCTGACTGTGATGTAGAGGGTCAAAGTTTAGCCCAATGATGTAGTATAGGGGGCGGGTCAAACTCGCATAAAGTTTGTGATTTGACGCGAACGCGTGTTGTTTGAACCATTTGGGCCATCTCTAATCAGGACCAGGTGCCTTATCTATCTTATCATTGGTATTATTTAAGCATGCCTTCACACCTTTCTGTTTTAGGCAATTTATGCTAAATGAGGTGGACTGAGAACAACGCAGAGCTGTAGTATGAAACAAGAGCATCATTTTGGCAAAGACAGAAGTAAAGCATGATCTTTTAAGAGTCCTATATTTTAAGCATCTTTTTAATTTATGTACAGGTGGTCCCCTTCTTACAAATACCGTAGATTCTGTTCCAGGATATTGTTTGTAAGTTAAATTTGTTTGGAGGTTGAGTCGTGTTTAGAGATGTAGCGAACGGTTCGCCGGCGAATGGTTCCAGGCGAACTTCAGGGGTTCGCGTTCGCCTGCGCTAGGCGAACTTTTGCGGAAGTTCGGTTCGCCCCATAATGCACTATGAGGGTCAACTTTGATCCTCTACATCACAGTCAGCAGGCACATTGTAGCCATTCAGGCTACACTAAGCCCTGGAGCCCCACCCCCCTTATATAAGGCAGCCTCCGGCGGCCATTACAGTCACTCGTCTGCCTGCTATTAGACAGACTAGGGAGAGCTGCTGCAGACTTGTTCTTCTAGGGACAGATTAGTTAGGTTCTTGGCTGCTTAGCTTGCTCCTGGCTGATTGTTATTGCTTTATAGCACCCTAGCTCTTGTCAGAGCTCATCCTGTACTTTTTTTTTTTTCTGTGTGTCAAACTGACACTTTTGTTGCATGCACAGCCTTGCTAATTGATAGTGTGTGTGCCACTGCCAGCAGCCCAGCACATTCAGTGACTGCCTGTGTGTGTGACAGGGAGCTGCACATTGTACTACCCAGTACTGCATATACCCAGTACCTGTTGTGTATACTTAACCCACCTCATCACTGCATATACCTAGCTTTGTGTTGAGTGAACCCACCTCACTGCATCTAAATACCTGTTGTGTTGAGTGAGAACCCACCTGGCCACCTCACTGCATCTAACTACCGGTTGTGTTGAGTGAGAACCCACCTCACTGCATCTAACTACCTTTACTGTTCAGTGAACCCACCTCACTGCATCTAAGTACCTTTACTGTTCAGTGAATGCAGCTCACTGCATCTAACTACCTGTTGTGTTGAGTGAACTCACCTCACTGCATCTAACTACCTGTTGTGTTGAGTGAACTCACCTCACTGCATCTAAGTACCTGTTGTGTTGAGTGAACTCACCTCACTGCATCTAAGTACCTTTACTGTTCAGTGAACCCACCTCACTGCATCTAACTACCTGTTGTGTTGAGTGAACCTACCTCACTGCATCTAAATACCTGTTGTGTTGAGTGAACCCAGCTCACTGCATCTAAATACCTGTTGTGTTGAGTGAGAACCCACCTGGCCACCTCACTGACGAGGCGCCAGGTGTTACCCGGACCTAATGCTGTTGTGTACTCCGTTCACTATTGCCTGAGGAAGCGGGCTTTTGCCTGCGAAACGCGTTGCGACTGCCCCCGGAGTGTACCAATAAATTTAACTTGTTCTAAACACACAGTTTGTTGTGTCTACTTGCTGGAGGTAAGTCCACCACTGCCTCCATAGCAATTTTTTAAAACTTTTAAACATTGGTTTTATTCTTTTGGCGCCTCTGTCCTTGTCATATTGAATATCCACCTTTGGTGGAGGGGGATACCCCATCTTTTTCCTGTCTACAGAGAGCGACTTCTTAATCCTGAGTGAGGACAGGCTAATCTCCTCACCTGCTTATATAGTGGTTACCTGGAGGTAACCCATGTTTGTGAGTATAATTTTGTACTCTACTTTATTTTTCCATTTTCACAACCTACTACACTATATTTTGGCTCTCGGTTCTTCTCTTCACATAAATACCTGTTGTGTTGAGTGAGAACCCACCTGGCCACTTCACTGCATCTAACTACCGGTTGTGTTGAGTGAGAACCCACCTCACTGCATCTTAAGTACCTTTACTGTTCAGTGAACCCAGCTTACTGCATCTAACTACCCAGTACCTGTTGTGTATACTTAACCCACCTCATCACTGCATATACCTAGCGTTGTGTTGAGTGAACCCAGCTTACTGCATCTAAATACCAGTTGTGTTGGGTGAGAACCCACCTGGCCACTTCACTGCATCTAACTACCCAGTACCTGTTGTGTTTACTTAACCCACCTCATCACTGCATATACCTAGCGTTGTGTTGAGTGAACCCAGCTCACTGCATCTAAATACCTGTTGTGTTGGGTGAGAACCCACCTGGCCACTTCACTGCATCTAACTACCCAGTACCTGTTGTGTTTACTTAACCCACCTCATCACTGCATATACCTAGCGTTGTGTTGAGTGAACCCAGCTCACTGCATCTAAATACCTGTTGTGTTGAGTGAGAACCCACCTCACTGCATCTTAAGTACCTTTACTGTTCAGTGAACCCAGCTTACTGCATCTAACTACCCAGTACCTGTTGTGTATACTTAACCCACCTCATCACTGCATATACCTAGCGTTGTGTTGAGTGAACCCAGCTCACTGCATCTAAATACCTGTTGTGTTGAGTGAGAATCCACCTGGCCACCTCACTGCATCTAAGTACCGGTTGTGTTGAGTGAGAACCCACTGCACTGCATATAGCTAGCATCCCCCCGAGATGGACAAAATGGACAAACCAGGTAGAGGAAGAGGTAGAGGCAGGCCCAGAGGAAGGCCACCAGGCACCGTCAGGTCTGTGCGAGGTGGTGTTTCTCTGATTTCGTGCGGACCTGCCCCAAAATACAGTGCTCAGAAGAAGGCACGTGCCATCACTTCCCAAAATCGTGAGAAGGTGATTGAGTTTTTAACACAGAACACCTCATCTCCCGCAGCCACCAGCGCTACAACAAGCACCACATCAGCTGCATTTGACACTTCGCAGGAGTTATTTGGTGGTGGTGGTGAAATCACTGATTCCCAGCCACTATTGCCACAACAACAAGAAGGCGCAGGTACACCACCTCATACGTCTGAGTTAGGTGGCGATAATATGGACGTAACGTGTGTGGATGGGGATGATGGTGGACCACCTGAAGTTGGTGCACTTGAGGAGGTGTCTGAAGAAAGCACAGCTGGCCAGGAGGATTATGATGACGATTATACGGATACCACATATGTTCCCGGTAGAGGAGATGACCAGGGGGACAGTTCAGAGGAGGAGTCAGAGAGGAGTAGGAGGAGACGACTCCATGATAGAAGCAGAGGGAGCTCGTCCTCAGAAACAGCTGGGGGCAGTGTCCGGCGCCATGTATTACCAGCTATGGCCAGCCAGCACACATGCCCTTCAACGTCAGCTGCTGATGCCACCGTAGCGCCATCACCCCAGGGGGGCTCAACGGTTTGGAAATTTTTTTCACGTGTGTGTCTCAGATCGGAGCAAAGCCATCTGTTGTCTCTGCCAGCAAAAATTGAGCCGTGGAAAGGCCAACTCTCACGTAGGGACAAGTGCCTTACGAAGGCACCTGGAGAGAAGGCACAAACAGCTATGGCAAGAACACCTGAGGAAAAGCAGCACCCCTCAAAAGACAAGCCACCCTCCTTCTCCTCTTCCTCCTTCAGGTGCATCGTCTTCATCCACTTTCTCCCTTGCACCTTCACAGCCACCCTCCTCCACACCGCCTCTTCCCTTGAGCGGTTCCTTCTCCTCTTCCCACAGCAGTACCCAGCTGTCCGTGAAGGAAGTATTTGAGCGGAAGAAGCATATGTCTGCCAGTCACCCTCTTGCCCGGCGTCTGACAGCTGGCGTGGCGGAACTATTAGCTCACCAGCTATTACCATACAAGCTGGTGGAGTCGGAGGCTTTCCGTAAGTTTGTGGCCATTGGTACACTGCAGTGGAAGATACCAGGCCGCAATTATTTTTCACAAAAGGCCATACCCAAACTGTACCGTGCAGTTGAGAGGCAATTGGTGTCATCTCTGGCACACAGCGTTGGGGTCAAGGGTCCACCTGACCACGGATGCCTGGTCTGCCAAGCATGGGCAGGGCCACTACATTACATACACAGCCCATTGGGTCAACCTGGTGACCGATGGCAGCAAGCAGGGAGTACGTGGCTGCGCAGAGGACCGACTTGTCACACCTCCACGGCTTGCAGGCAGGCCTCCAGCCACCTCCTCTCCACCTGCTACCACCGCTTCGCTGTCGTCATCCTCCTCCTCCTCCTTGGCTGGTGCCACGATCTCCTCTCCAGCTACACAGCCCCAGCACCCCAGGGCCTATGCTGCATGCCAGGTACGACGGTGTCACGCAGTGTTAGACATGTCTTGCCTGAAAGCGAAGAGTCACACTGGAGCAGCTCTCCTGGCTGCTCTTAACAAACAGGTGGAGCAATGGCTGACCCCGCACAAGCTTGAGATCGGCAACGTGGTGTGTGACAACGGCAGCAATCTGATTGCTGCGTTGAATTTGGGAAAGCTGACACACATACCCTGCATGGCACATGTGCTGAATCTGGTCGTGCAAAGATTTGTGTCCAAGTACCCAGGCTTAGAGGACGTCCTGAAGCAGGCCAGGAAGTTGTGTGGGCATTTCAGGCGCTCTTACAAGGCCATGGCACGCTTTGCGGACATTCAGCGTAGAAACAACTTGCCGGTGAGACGCCTGATTTGCGATAGCCCGACTAGCTGGAATTCCACCCTGCTGATGTTCTCTCGCCTGCTAGACCAGGAGAAAGCCGTCACCCACTACCTGTATCATTACAGTACAAGGACACAATCTGGGAGGATGGGGATGTTGTGGCCCAACAACTGGACACTGATGCGAAATGCATGCAGGGTCATGGAGCCCTTTGAGGAGGTGACCAAACTGGTGAGTCGCGATGAGGGCACCATCAGCGACTTGATCCCCTACGCCTACTTCCTGGAGCGTGCCGTGCGTAGAGTGGTGGATACAGCTGTGGAGGAGCATGAACAAGAAGAGTTAGGGCAGCAGGAGTCGTGGGAGCCATTTACACACGAACCCGATGTTCCCACAACACCTGCGGCAGCACAGAGGGGGGAGGAGGAGGAGGAGGAAGAAGAGGAGTCGTCGTGTGGGGAAGGAGAGGAGTCAGACTCTGATGATGGTGATGATGAGGAAGGTGTTTCTGTGGAGGAGGAAGAGGCGGCGGAAGAAGAACAACCGCGGCAGCCGTCACAGTGGGCTTCTGCTGCTCCACGTTCCCGTGGTATTGTTCGTGGCTGGGGGGAGGAAGAGGAGTTGTGTCCCGTCACTGAGGAAGAGCAAGAGGAGATGGAGAGTACGTCTGCATCCAGCTTTGTGCAGATGTCCTCTTTCATGTTGTCCAGCCTGTTGAGGGACCCCCGTATCAAAAAACTCAAGATGAATGACCTGTATTGGGTGGCCACGCTACTAGACCCTCGGTACAGGCACAAAGTGGCGGACCTGTTACCAACTCAACACAAGGCGGAAAGGATGCAGCACTTGCAGAACAAGCTGTCGATGATGCTTTACAATGCATTTAAGGGTGATGTGGCTGCAAAACGCAATCAAGGTACCACTGGCAGTAACCCTCCTCCTCCCAAGTCCACGCAGGCAAGAACAGGACGCTCCAGCGATCTCAGGGTGATGTCGGACATGCGGACGTTCTTTAGTCCAACTCCTCGCCATAGTCCTTCCGGATCCACCCTCCACCAACGCCTGGACCGGCAGGTAGCCGACTACCTGGCCTTGAGTGTGGATGTAGACTCTGCGAAAAGCGACGATGAACCCTTGGACTACTGGTTGCGCAGGCTTGACCTGTGGCCAGAGCTGTCCCAATTTGCCATACAACTTCTCTCTTGCCCTGCCGCAAGTGTCCTGTCAGAAAGGACCTTCAGTGCAGCTGGAGGCATAGTTACTGAGAAGAGAAGTCGCCTAAGTCACGACAGTGTTCAGTACCTGACCTTTATCAAGATGAATGAGGAATGGATCCCGGAGGGCTACTGCACGACCGAAGACTAAGTCAGTCCCCACACACAGCATCTCTGCCTGCAGGCCGCTTGACTGCCTTCTCTGCCACCACCAACAGGGTCCAGGACTCTAGGCGGATTCCTGAATTTTTAAGGCCGCTGCTAGCAGCGGCCGCTACACTAATTTTTCTGGTGCGTGTACATGCCTGCCTAATTTTTCTGGCTGCACTGCGGGCGGCTTCAACAACAAAACAAAAGGCATGTACATGTGCCCATCCCCCTTCATGATCATTACCTTGCCGCGGTGAAGGGGCTTGCACATCACAATGAAGCAATGACCGCCGGCTATTTGAGTGTCTCGGGTGGGGGTGGCACACAAAATATAATAAGGTCGTTGCTTCATTGTGGTCAGACCAAATTTGATCAGCTGGACAGTCACTGTTGTTCTATCATTGAGCTACCACAGCCCGGCGACCATATGGGCTTGAAAAACGCCACGGCCTACACTCTGGCCACGGTGCACACCAGTCCAGTACGGCCGTCACTACGCAAACAGCTGTTTGCGCTGCGTTACACAGTGAGTTTGGTGTGTCAGTGTGAAGCAGAACTCTAATTACACTCCCTGATTGATGTATACACATGCAAGACGTTTTAAAGCACTTTAGGCCTGTCATTTAGCATTCAATGTGATTTCTGCCCTTAAAATTCTGCTTTGCGTCAAATCCAGATTTTTCCCCGGGACTTTGGGCATGTACCCACTCCGCCATGCCCCCCTCCAGGTGTTAGACCCCTTGAAACATCTTTTCCATCACTTTTGTGGCCAGCATAATTTTTTCTATTTTTGAAAGTTCGCATCCCCATTGAAGTCTATTGCGGTTCGCAAACTTTTCCGCGAACCGAACCTTCCGCGGAAGTTCGCGAACCCGGTTCGCGAACCGAAAATCGGAGGTTCGCGACATCTCTAGTCATGTTATACGTAGTGAAATATGGATTAATGATTTACTTTTGCACAACTCTGGATATGGGCATAAGGGAATAAACAATATTTTCTGGGATTTGTTTCCAGTGCAGTTTTATTTCTCCTCGCTCATTTCTTCACAGTACCACAACCCAAAACAATTGTTCAACACCTTTAACTCCCTACTTCGTCCCCCACCTCCTCCCCCTACCACATGTCTGTCAGCCGACGACTTTGCATAATACTTTACAAGTAAGATTGATGCAATACGTAATAGCTTCAACACACAACCATTTTTACCAGCTCAACCTTCACCTATAAATTCCTTTTGTCCGCCTGCAACCTCACTCACTACTAACTGCCTTCCCCCCGCTCCACAAGACCACTCTCCCACTCTAACATCTTTCACCACACTCACTGAACAGTATCTTTCCTCACTAATCTCCAAAGCACATCTCACTACCTGTGGCCTGGACCCCATTCCCTCCCATCTAATCCCCCAGCTTTCCTCCTCCCTTAATCCCGCTCTAACAACTCTATTCAACCTGTCTATCTCCACTGGCACTTTTCCTTCCTTATTCAAACAAGCTATTATCACACCACTTATCAAAAAACCCTCTCTAGATCCAACTTCTCTATCCAACTACCGTCCTGTCTCGCTCCTCCCCTTTGCTTCTAAACTGCTGGAACGTCACATCCACTCAGAATTGTCTGCCTTTCTCTCTACCAATTCCTTACTTGACCCCTTTCAATCTGGATTCCGCACACACCATTCTACTGAAACTGTCCTCACGAAAGTTGCTAATGACCTACTGGTAGCTAAATCCAAAGGCCAGTTCTCCATTCTAATACTCCTTGACCTTTCCTCTGCCTTTGACACGGTTGATCATGCTCTGCTTCTGCAGACACTGTCATCTTTAGGAATCAAGGGACAAGCACATTCCTGGATCTCCTCCTATCTCTCTGGATGCTCTTACACTGTATCCTTCTCTAACATCAATTCCTCTCCACACCCACTGTCTGTTGGCAGAGCCGGATTAAGGCTAAATGGGGCCCTAAGCAAAGTAACTGATTTGGCCCCCCCCCATCATGTCATAATAGAATCAGAAGATGCAGCTGCACAGCAACATGCCGCACACACCGGGGCAGCCGAGCTACTGGTTGCTATGGGCAACAGCCCGCTTTCCTCTGTGGGTGCACAATGCAGGGAATAGCAGCTGCAAAATGCAGAGATGAATGCCTGGGACATTTGCACTCAGGGGCTGGGGCACCCCTGTGAAGAGGGAGCCAGATATCACAGCAGCAGCACTTTCCTCCTGCATCTCCAGCCTGGCAATAGCAGAAAGCTCTGGACACCACAAAACCGGAAGCCGTTCCCCAGACAGAATTACATAACCACCCCCACCACTGAACAACCGATTTCGTCCTAAACTAGACAGCCACCATGCAGCCTCCATCCCAGTGAATACGATAGTCCAGCAGAGAAGGCAGCCACAGCGGGGGAGAATGACAGCACCAGATGACTCACATTCACCTATTGCGATCCAAGCAATAGAGGTCCCGTCATCCGGAACCCATCTGTCTCCTCTAGAGTGCTGCCACTCTATTACTACTACTATTACTACTTCCTACTTCCTGTCTGATTTGAGAATCAGGAAGTTCAGAGCGAGCGGCTGCACTGTAGAAGAGACAGATGGGTTTCAGATGACGGGATCTCTATCGCTTGGACCATGGATAGGTAAGTGAGCATTTGCCATCTGCTGCTATCATTCTTGCTGCAGCTGTGGTTCTCTGTGGGAAGGGAGGGCGGAGTGGGCAGCGGCAGAGCGCACAGTAGCAGGAGGGGGACCTAGGAGGAGAGCCTGGCTCTGAAGACAATCAGCAGCACACGGCATCATTTGGCAAGACAAGACAAATAACATTTACATCGCAATTTTCTCCTGGTGGACTCAAAGCGCCAGAGCTGCAGCCACTAGGACACGCCCTATAGGCCGTAGCAGTGTTAGAGAGACTTGCCTAAGGTCTCCTACTGAATAGGTGCTGGCTTACTGAACAGGCAGAGCCGAGATTCGAACCCTGGTCTCCTGTGTCAGAAGCAGAGCCCTTAAAGGGACTCCGAGCAGCGCCTGTGGGTATGCCTTTAAGCATTAAAATCTCAAAAAAACTGCGCTGATATCTATGTAGGGTGTAATTCCTTTCGGTGGTGCGCTGCTGTACACACAAGAAATCAATAACGTCTCAAACAATAGCTGCGCACAAGAACATCAGCAAACTGTATTCCACACTCCAGGTGGTAGACGTCACTCCTCCTACTCAGGGTCAGCCAAATTGCTCTGCTTCAGTGAGATACCACCACCACACCCCAAGCAGTGGCCACTCACCGTTAGTAAAGACCCTCAGTTAGATGGGTCCACAGCGCTTGTGGGGTCATCTGGCCGCCCCCTGCCCTTTGAAAGGAAGATCGTCTCCTCACCACTTTCTGTGTCAAATGCTGGTTCTTTCACCTCAAAAGACATATACCAGAGCTCCCATAGCGTAAAATTGTATAAAAATTTTATTAATAAAAAGATTGCACACTTACAGACACATCCAGGGTATATTCGCATAGAGTTTTTGTGGGCTCCACCCCAAACGTTGGCCACCGGGTAGGCTGTAGAGCGCTGTTTCTAATGCCCTCCCCTCTGCGTCCACGTTCTCCCCCTTGGATGGTGATAAAGCCGCGTGTACTTGACCGGTTTCGTCGCTCTAGGCGACTCCTCAGAAGCATGCGCGGCCTACGCCTGTCTCTCTTAAATACCCTCTGCTAAGTTTAAAATTCCCCTCCCCACCCTCCCTAACCCGGAAGTTGAACCAATCATCCTATGACTGCCCTCCATTTCTCGGAAGCAGAGACTGACCTAAGCCTCCTGCGTCCCAGTGTGGTTTTACACGCCTAGAGGGCGTGTTCCTAGAGGGCGATCTTAAACGCCTAAAGAACGTAATCATTACTCCTTCCCTCCTCCAATATGACTCTCACTGGACGCGCGTACGACGCGCATCTCACCCTCCCCACCGCTCACGTGGTACATGGCTCCACCCTCCCGCATCATAGTAACCAGGGCAACCCCTCTCTCTGTCCACTCCTTCATGCAGCTGGAGGCCCTACCCACCGCACAGCCAACGCGCGCATCCGCCTTCCCTGCCGCTTATACGGTGTGCAACTCCTCCCTCCCACATCAACTGTGGTTGCCAAGCAACCTGGTTCTTAACCCAGCGCCTTTCCCTATACCTACGTTGTGCGATCCAAAGCCCTCCCAGATGGTATATTTGATGTCCGCAGGGTGCATACTCATATACAACCTGCGTACACAAGGTGGTTACAATAAGACTCTGGTTTTAGCAACACACATCCCAACAGTAATTACAATAATACGATGGTTGTTATATATAGACAGATGTATACTCCATTTCCTTCTATTGACACATTAACATTCTTATTCTTTTTGTTTTATAGGTTGGGTTGCCTCCAGGGTACCAAATCCCTCAATCCTTAAAGTGATAGTGCAAAAAATGTGCCCATTAATCAATCATAACTCCTTCTCAAAAGGCCCCTCCCCCCCCCCCTTTGTAAACTTCACTCTAAACCCCCTTACTAGTGCCAATTCAACAAAATATGTGGTCAATTTTAAGTACCCCTCCTCACCAACATTTCATGGGATATTGGGGTGCAGATCCCGGAGGCATCCCTCCTACCTCTAATCATCAGCAAGAAAGCAGACCAAGTCAATTTCAGCATTGTGTCCCCTTGGTTTCAGGGTATCCAATAGATATATCCACTTAGTTTCCCTTTGTGAAACCGCCCTCACCATATCCCCTCCCCTCCACGGTCTCATGATCTTTTCAACCCCGCAAAAAGTCAAAAGTGAAGGATTGCTGTTATGTACTTTTTTAAAATGGGCCGATAAGCTGTGGCTCATCAGTCCCCTTGCTATGTTCCTAAGGTGTTCCCCTATCCTTTCTTTTAATGGCCTCGTTGTTCTCCCAACGTACTGTGTGCCACACGGGCACCATGCCACATATATGACATACCTATCATTACACGTAATAAAGTCCCTTATTTTTATATTTTTCCCATTGGATTTTCCCCTTACGTGTGTGACCCTTCCGGCTCTAGCCTCTCTACACCCCTTACAATCTCTGCAGGGGTGAAACCCCGGACGCTGCCATCCCTGAAATCTAGGGGCCTGTTTTTGGGGTTCCACACAGCTTGGGGCTAGAATGTTTTTTAAATTTGGAGCTTTTCTGTATATGAACCTAGGTTTTTGCGGCAGTACTTTACTCAGTTCCACATCAGACAACAAAATTTCCCAATGTTTGGTCACTATACCTTCTATTTCTTTATACTGGCTATTATACTCAGTAATAAAGGCCAAACTATGTGTGTTATCTTGATTCCCATAATTTTTTGCCCGGTGCACCAGTGTCCGTCTATCAATGTGTTTAACCCGTTCTATTTCTCTATTCAAGAAACTTTCCTCATACCCCTTCTCCAAAAATCTTTCCTTCAAAAGGTGTGATTGGACCTCATAATCTTCCATAAGACTGCAATTCCTTCTCAGTCGTGTAAACTGTCCCCTAGGGACATTCCTAATCCAGTTAGGGTGATGGCCACTCTTTGTGGAAATGTAGCCGTTACGGTCCGTGGCTTTAAAGTGAGTTTTAGTGCTAATTTTATTTCCTATAATCATAAGTTGGAGATCCAAATAGCTGATCCTTTCAGTGTCGTGCTCATAAGATAGTTTAATATTTAATGTGTTATCATTGAGTTGTGTCATAAATGTGTCCAACTCTTCTACCGTGCCCCCCCACATAATCAACAGGTCATCAATATACCTTTTCCAAGTGATCACCCTTTGTGAAGCCCCCATTAGTACCCCCTCCTCCCATCTACCCATGTACAGGTTCGCCAGGCTAGGTGCGAACCCCGCCCCCATCGCACATCCCCTGTGCTGCCTATAAAAACTTCCCCCATGCCAAAAGTAGTTTTTTTCCAACGCAAATCTTAATACCTCCAGCAAAAAGTCAACCTGTTCTCCTGGTAGCTTTGCCTCCCTCTCCATATAGTATCTGACTGCTTCTATACCCTTGTCTTGGGGAATGCTAGTGTAAAGCGAGGATACGTCTGCCGTCACCAACAACGTCCCCCCACTGACATCTATCCCCTCAATCTCCTGGATAGTGTGCTTCGTGTCTCTCAATATACAAGGCAAATTAGTGACCAATGGTTGAAGAAAATTGTCTAAATATTGGCCAAGTCTGTGTGTCAGGGAACCCATTCCGCTCAGAATGGGTCTTCCCGGGGGATTGACCAGGTCTTTGTGGACTTTTGGTACCTGGTAAATCACCGGAATCCTGGGGGAGTTGGGGATAAGGTACCTGTATTCGGCATCCAACAGGCACCCCATGTCCAGCCCTTTCTTCAAAAGCTGTCTCAATTCAGTCATAAACTGTGACATGGGGTCCCCTCTGAGCTTCTCATAAGTGTCCTCATCCTGAACTAATCTGTTCAGCTCAGTCCTATACTGCTCTTTCTTGAGGACTACTACCCCCCCTCCCTTATCTGCCGGTCGCACCACCAGTCCTTTGGTGTCCAACAAACTTTTGGCAACATTGGTCACCCCCGGGTATCTTTTCTCTGGTATCTCCCTTATTTCATTGCTGACCAACTTCTTGAAAGCCCCTATGGCTTGAAACCCTGTCTCTTGTGGGTTAAAAACGGATTTGTTCTTAAGGTCAGTATGTGTATATCGAGTAGGTTGAGTCAGGTTGGCTGGATTGTAACTTCTACCGTTAAGTCCCTCCCTCTTAGAGAAGTATTTTTTCAGATTGAGTTTGCGTGTAAATTTTTCTAGGTCTATATACGTTTCGAATTTGTTTAAACCTTTCTTAGGGGCAAATTTAAGGCCTTCATCAAGAACTCGTATTTCCCCATTAGTGAGTGGGACGCCACTTAAATTAAATATTCCCCTGCTTTCTATTTTTTCTTTATTTTTTTGGCGCTCCCTTCTTCCGCCCCTTGTCCCCCTTCTGCTCCTCTTTTTCCCGGGAGGTAACCTGTTTCCTCCACCCAATCTGTTTGGTGGTAAATTCTGTCCTCCCCCAAAAAATTCTCATATTGGCTCTGTTGGGCAAGGGGGTCGTATCTATTACTCAAAGGTATACGATAAGTAGATTCCTGGCCCTGGGGGTTATATTGATGGGGTGCTGGGTATGATCTGTATTGTCCTCCCATTGGGCGTCCTCCCCTCCCCCCACCCCCCAATGTCCCCCTGTATGGTCTCCAACTTTGCCTACCCTGTATGGGTGTAGGCCCCATTGGTTGTGCTGGTCTATAGATCTCTTTAAGGTGCACACCTCCCCATCCCCCCCGCCCCCCCCCCTGCCCCCCCCCCTCCCCTCATTCCCAAATTAGGTTCTGCCATAGCGGCTGTTGGTCCTTGTTGTAACTGATAATTACTTTGTGCTATTACATTATCCTTCTTTTCCCCTGCTTGAGTTTGCTGGGTCACCTTCTTTTTTATTTGCCATTTGTATGCCTCCTTGTTTTTATGAGCATGATAATCCCTCAGGAACTTCTGTCTCTTGGACACTATAATTTCTTTCTCTGCTTTCTGCAGTATCTCACTAATTTTTGCGGTCCTTTTATTATATTCCTCTGTCCCCTTACAAATCTCTAGTCTCTGTCTGATCTCATCTATTTCCTTTCCCACCCTGGTCAGCTTCCTTTTTTTCCTTTTCATCAGCAGGCTAACCAGGCCCGCCCCACATCTGTCAAAGTACTCTTCCCATTCTGCATCATTTTCCTCATCATCCTCCCCATCATTTGCTGTCATGTCCCACCTTAGGCGCTTCGGTACTATTCCCTCCTTCTCATATTTACTCAATGTCACAATATCCCACCACGTGGCTTGTTCCTTAAGCATTAGACCCTGCAACCCCTTAAAATCATTATCAGCATTGGGTATAGTATCTTGTTCAATATTAAAAATGTCATCAAGATCAGTACGCTTTTTGAGTCTCTGTTCAAATAGGTCCATATCTGCTGCAATATATAAAAGTTGGTACACAATAAAATCTCAAAAAAACTGCGCTGATATCTATGTAGGGTGTAATTCCTTTCGGTGGTGCGCTGCTGTACACACAAGAAATCAATAACGTCTCAAACAATAGCTGCGCACAAGAACATCAGCAAACTGTATTCCACACTCCAGGTGGTAGACGTCACTCCTCCTACTCAGGGTCAGCCAAATTGCTCCGCTTCAGTGAGATACCACCACCACATCCCAAGCAGTGGCCACTCACCGTTAGTAAAGACCCTCAGTTAGATGGGTCCACAGCGCTTGTGGGGTCATCTGGCCGCCCCCTGCCCTTTGAAAGGAAGATCGCCTCCTCACCACTTTCTGTGTCAAATGCTGGTTCTTTCACCTCAAAAGACATATACCAGAGCTCCCATAGCGTAAAATTGTATAAAAATTTTATTAATAAAAAGATTGCACACTTACAGACACATCCAGGGTATATTCGCATAGAGTTTTTGTGGGCTCCACCCCAAACGTTGGCCACCGGGTAGGCTGTACAGCGCTGTTTCTAATGCCCTCCCCTCTGCGTCCACGTTCTCCCCCTTGGATGGTGATAAAGCCGCGTGTACTTGACCGGTTTCGTCGCTCTAGGCGACTCCTCAGAAGCATGCGCGGCCTACGCCTGTCTCTCTTAAATACCCTCTGCTAAGTTTAAAATTCCCCTCCCCACCCTCCCTAACCCGGAAGTTGAACCAATCATCCTATGACTGCCCTCCATTTCTCGGAAGCAGAGACTGACCTAAGCCTCCTGCGTCCCAGTGTGGTTTTACACGCCTAGAGGGCGTGTTCCTAGAGGGCGATCTTAAACGCCTAAAGAACGTAATCATTACTCCTTCCCTCCTCCAATATGACTCTCACTGGACGCGCGTACGACGCGCATCTCACCCTCCCCACCGCTCACGTGGTACATGGCTCCACCCTTCCGCATCATAGTAACCAGGGCAACCCCTCTCTCTGTCCACTCCTTCATGCAGCTGGAGGCCCTACCCACCGCGCAGCCAACGCGCGCATCCGCCTTCCCTGCCGCTTATACGGTGTGCAACTCCTCCCTCCCACATCAACTGTGGTTGCCAAGCAACCTGGTTCTTAACCCAGCGCCTTTCCCTATACCTACGTTGTGCGATCCAAAGCCTTCCCAGATGGTATATTTGATGTCCGCAGGGTGCATACTCATATACAACCTGCGTACACAAGGTGGTTACAATAAGACTCTGGTTTTAGCAACACACATCCCAACAGTAATTACAATAATACGATGGTTGTTATATATAGACAGATGTATACTCCATTTCCTTCTATTGACACATTAACATTCTTATTCTTTTTGTTTTATAGGTTGGGTTGCCTCCAGGGTACCAAATCCCTCAATCCTTAAAGTGATAGTGCAAAAAATGTGCCCATTAATCAATCATAACTCCTTCTCAAAAGGCCCCTCCCCCCCCCCCCCCCCTTTGTAAACTTCACTCTAAACCCCCTTACTAGTGCCAATTCAACAAAATATGTGGTCAATTTTAAGTACCCCTCCTCACCAACATTTCATGGGATATTGGGGTGCAGATCCCGGAGGCATCCCTCCTACCTCTAATCATCAGCAAGAAAGCAGACCAAGTCAATTTCAGCATTGTGTCCCCTTGGTTTCAGGGTATCCAATAGATATATCCACTTAGTTTCCCTTTGTGAAACCGCCCTCACCATATCCCCTCCCCTCCACGGTCTCATGATCTTTTCAACCCCGCAAAAAGTCAAAAGTGAAGGATTGCTGTTATGTACTTTTTTAAAATGGGCCGATAAGCTGTGGCTCATCAGTCCCCTTGCTATGTTCCTAAGGTGTTCCCCTATCCTTTCTTTTAATGGCCTCGTTGTTCTCCCAACGTACTGTGTGCCACACGGGCACCATGCCACATATATGACATACCTATCATTACACGTAATAAAGTCCCTTATTTTTATATTTTTCCCATTGGATTTTCCCCTTACGTGTGTGACCTTTCCGGCTCTAGCCTCTCTACACCCCTTACAATCTCTGCAGGGGTGAAACCCCGGACGCTGCCATCCCTGAAATCTAGGGGCCTGTTTTTGGGGTTCCACACAGCTTGGGGCTAGAATGTTTTTTAAAATAATTAATACAATTTTTATACAATTTTACGCTATGGGAGCTCTGGTATATGTCTTTTGAGGTGAAAGAACCAGCATTTGACACAGAAAGTGGTGAGGAGGCGATCTTCCTTTCAAAGGGCAGGGGGCGGCCAGATGACCCCACAAGCGCTGTGGACCCATCTAACTGAGGGTCTTTACTAACGGTGAGTGGCCACTGCTTGGGGTGTGGTGGTGGTATCTCACTGAAGCGGAGCAATTTGGCTGACCCTGAGTAGGAGGAGTGACGTCTACCACCTGGAGTGTGGAATACAGTTTGCTGATGTTCTTGTGCGCAGCTATTGTTTGAGATGCCTTTAAGCATACCCACAACTAATTAATTACATCCTCACACCTACCAGCTTGATGTTTGTAATTATATCCCCCTGCGTTCCTTATATTTCATTGCATTGTGCTGAATCGAGCTGCCGACTTTGGAGAAAAGTCATCCTGTGGCCGCGATTTCGATCGCGAAAATAGCGAAAACTAAAAAGCATAGGGCGGCCGTTTATATATCATTGGAAATATGGAGAAAGAGAGCTTTAAAATGATATGCATCTTTCCATAGTTACTGCACTGCTCAGAGTCCCTTTAACCATTATACCATCCAGCCACCACTGACAGGATGGTGAGGGCTGGTTTATGTGCTGATGGGGCCCCTTTGACTCTGAATGGGGCCCCAAGCGACTGCTTTTGTTGCCTGGTCGGTAATCCGGCCCTGTCTGTTGGTGTACCTCAAGGCTCTGTTCTTGGGCCACTTCTTTTCTCAATGTACACTCGTGGCCTGGGACAACTAATTAACTCTTTTGGCTTCCAGTATCACCTCTATGCGGATGACACCCAAATCTATCTCTCAGCTCCTGACCTGTCCTCACTACTATCCAGAGTCCCCAACTGTCTACGTGCCGTTTCTGCATTTATGTCCTCCCACTTCCTCAAACTCAACATGACTAAAACGGAAATTGTGATTTTTCCACCATCGCTATCTACACCCCCACCAATTGCAACCATAACGGTAGACAACACCCCAATAACCTCAACCACTAAGGCCCGCTGCTTGGGGGTTATACTTGACTCAGAGCTCTCCTTTAAACCTCACATTGCCTCATTTACCACCACCTGCTATTTCCAGCTCAAAAATATATTCCGTATCCGTCCCTTCCTCACACAAGAGGCCACCCAAATGCTTGTTCATGCCTTAATTATATCCCGCTTAGACTACTGCAACACCCTGCTCTGTGGCCTACCAAAAAACAGGCTAGCACCTCTCCAATCTCTTCTAAATTCAGCAGCCCGCCTCATTCACCTTTCCACACACTCTTCTGATGCAGCCCCACTGTGCCGCTCTCTCCACTGGTTACCCATTACCCAGAGGATCCAGTTTAAACTCCGGACTCTAACATACAAAGCCCTCCACGGGTTGTCTCCTCCATACATCTCCTCACTAATCTCAAGATATTGTCCCTCCCGCAACCTTCGCTCCTCCCAAGAAATTCCCCTGGCCTCTATGCTGATCACCTCCTCTCATGCTCGCATCCAGGACTTTACACAAGCATCATCCCTTGTCTGGAACTCTCTTCCACAGCCCGTACGTCATGCTCCAAACCTGGGCATCTTCAAACACACTCTTAAAACACACCTTTTCAGACAAGCTTATAACATTCTATAGCCCTTATTTATTTCTCTGTCACAATGTAATCAGAGGCAAAGGGTCACTGCCTCATCCATCCTCCACCCCCTTACCTAGTGTGTCCCCCACAACCGATTAGATTGTAAGCTGGCAAGGGCAGGGTCATCCTCCTAATGTTTACTGTTCTTGTAACAATATTTGTGCTGCTTGGAACTCTGCTGTACATTTGTTAGTTGTATCTATGTTCCCCTTATCGTCTTATTGTGCTTTGTAAAGCGCTGCGGAATATGTTGGCGCTATTTAAATACAAAATAATAATAATAATAAAAATAATAATAATGTATTCTAAACCAGAGTTTCTCAACATTTTATTGGTGTGTTCCCCTTTTGAAAGCCTGTGCTCAGCAAGTACCCCCTGATATGGTAAATATTATCTCAAGTTCCCCTACACAGAGATAGATTTAATTGCAATACATGGTAATTGGTTTTACACAGTTTTCAAGCATTTACTATTGTTTTTACTAATGTAGTGTTGTTTCTATAGGATTTATCATTTTCTAAAACTCAAAATCTGTTATACTTCGTTACGTATATCAACCCTGCGTACCCCCTGGAACCACCAGAAACACCCCCTGGGGTATATGTACCGTGCATTGAGAACCCAGGTTCTAAATAACTTCATACAATACTGTGGCATGTGACAAGAATTGTGTGCAATCACAAAAACAGTCTGTGTAAGCTTGTCATGCAGAACGGGGTAGCGTCATTCACAGGAGAAGGCTTTACACAGATCTAATGCCGACCTCAGGCCTGTGCAACTGGTCAGCAGTGCTGCTCAGATACCCCCAATCACCAATTCGCGTGAATCTGGCCATGGCAGTATACAAATCCGGATACGCCACAATCGTGATCCGGATTTAAAATGGAATTCCGAATTTGACTCAGATTTTAGCCGTGATTGCATGTAGAATCCGTTATCACGGATTTGACTTTAACGTTAATAGCGAAGCTGCCACACATGCTACAATCGCCAAAATTGCATGGATTATAAAGGTGAGAAGTGGCTACAACGTAAAAACAAAATTCAAAAAGAACTTTTAGTTTTTGAGAAAATCGATTTTAAAGTTTCACATGAAAAAAGTATTTGTGATTAAAAACCCGCCAAAACCCACCGACTTTAGTGGTTAAAAGCAAAGCCCCCTTACATGGTAGAAACACCAAAAATGTGCCAGAGATGTTAAGAAGAACAGTGGGGACAAGAGTAATAAAATTGTTTCAAAGAGACCTTATAGTTTTTGAGAAAATTGACTTTAACATTTCAAAGGAAAAAAGTAAACATGTAAATGCGGTAAATACATTAACTGTCATTAACTTCATTTAAAGTGACACTGAAGCGGAAAAAAAAATATGATATACTGAATTGGTTGTGTACTATGAATAATTACTAGAAGTTTAGCAGCAAAGAAAATATTCTCATGCTTTTATTTTCAGGTATATAGTGTTTTTTCTAACATTGCATCATTCTCTAATATGTGCAGATTACACAACACTCAGCATTCAAAATGAGTCTTCAGAGCAGTCTGTGAACTAATGACCTCTCCTCTGGCAGAAGAAAAGTAATTAGTTCAATAACACTTGAGATAATAAAAGTCAGATAACAGCCCTCTCCACGACTTTGAAAGTCGTAGAGCTTAATGGCTTGTTTGCATAGAGATAACAACTGGAGTTTCTTAACTCTTCCTGTACTGGAAACAATTAGACTGATGTGTCTGATCTTAATGTTTTATTTCTTAGCTGTACTACACATACAAATCATAATATCATCATTTTTTTTTCGCTTCAGTGTCTCTTTAAATGTATACTTTTTTCCTTTTCTTTTCCGATTTCAAATCGATTTTCTCAAAAACTGTAAGGTCTTTTTGAAAAAATGTTCCCACTGTTCTTCTTAACATATCCTGAAAAGTTGGTGTTTCTAGCATGTAAGGGGGCTGTGCTATTAAAGTCGGCGTGTTTTCAGGTAATAATCACGGCCGGGATCATGGCTAAATCCATACTCACAAGCCGGATTTGGACCAGGATCACCAGTGCATTCGGAACCGAGTCCGTGGTCGAGAGGCAATCACGAATTCGGAATCTGACCTCGTGATCAGGAAAAACAGTTTGTGATCGGGGTTTACCTGTGATCATGAGCTTGTGATCTCTTGTGACAAAATATGTTGGGTGGGTTGGGCATCGGGAAGAGAGGAAAAGTGGACCAAAGGATCACAAGGGAGCAGTGAAATCCATGGGAATATATGCAACTGGCCAAAAGGTGAGGGGAGAGTAGGTTACAACTCCTGTGCATACACTGCAAGAGGATTCTGTATGTCCATTTACTTTAGAAATGTTGAATAACGTAGCGTTTTACATTTTAATGCATGGGGGTCACATCTCAGTGTGCCAGGGGCAGCCCCAGGGGGAAGGGGGGGCTTGCCAGTGCTATAGCAATCCCAAGCTGCATAATAACACCCCAGAGCACCTCCATTAATTGGGGGGCATAGTACATAGTCATGTCATGCAGGGGAGTAACTAGGAATTGCCGGGCCCCCCTGCAGAATTTCTGAGCGGACCTCCCCTCCTCCCTTGGGCCCGCACAGGGCTGTTTTTGGGGGCTGGAGGGGTCGCATGCATGAGGGGAGAGCTTGGTGGCACGTCGGTGGGGAGGGGGAATGGTCCCTCACCTCTGGCTCTCCCCTCTGAGCCCCCCTCCAGCATTGAATAGAGTTTGAATTGCATCCCCTATTGTTACGCCCGTAATGTCATGGCTGTCTTCAGAGGAGCTCACAATCTAATCTCTGCTATATGTATAGTAAGTAGGACATTGTTTTTCATTAGGAGAGGGGGCTTCGTTCAAAGTTTTGCTTTTTATGTCCACTGTCTGTGAATTACAGCACTGCTAAGTTCATGTACATTTGGCCCTGCCCATGACCCGCCATTACTATGCCCACATTCCTGTGCATCGACACACCCATTTTTTGCAACGACGCGCAAACATCACCAGTGGATTCAGCACCTGCAGAGAGACTCGATAAAAAAAATCCTGGAAGAGCCGCCCCTGCTCAGAGGTGAGGGCAAATCACTAAGGGTGTATTACAGGGATGGTCGTAGTCAGCCAACTTTACTACGCGGGAACTACGCGTAGTTTTACGCAATTACGCTTCACTAAACTACGGCTTCAAAATCAAATATTCGCTTTGTATGCATTTCGTACAATACGCGATAAAATACGCAATTACGCGTAGTGGGAAGCGTAGTGTATGCGGATGCTTATACCCGTATGCAGAAAATTCTACCCATTCATTCCTCCTTAAATACTAATACCAGGAACTCTTCTATGGGTACACTCCCCTTTGCATTGCGTAAATTTGTAAGCATACAATCGCATGCGTAAAATTAGCCGCGAGTAACGCATTCATAGTTCACTACGCAATACACATGTTAACTACGCATAGTGGGCGTAAGCTACGCGTAACAGTACTTCGCTACTCGTACATTTGTAAGCGTAGTTTTGAAACTTCGCCTATGAAATACGATGCGTAGATGCGAACTACGATGCGTAAATTCGCACTGGCGTAGTTTCTGCTCATCCCTGGGTATGAAGACTTTCTCCTTAAAGTGGATCCGAGATAAACTTTTACTCATTGCATAATTGAGTTCCTTTCCTATTGTTTAAAGGGCATTCCTCAAGCCAAATACTTTTTTTGTTTTGTTCTAACACTCTAATACCCTATAAACTAAACAAGCCTCGCCCACAGATTTTTTTGTGCCTTGGCACTGTAGCAAGGGCTTATGGGAGCTCAGTCTGGGCAGGAAGAGGTTACTAGCCATTGATTTCAGAGGCAGAGGGGAGGAGAGATATGAGGAGAGGGGACTGAATTTACACACAGGCAAGCTGATAGCATCTCCAGCTCTCAGCTTGTGACAATGTGACAACAGAACATGGCTGCTGTCGTATCACAGGAATAAATAATCATATACTATTGAAGATGTTTGCAGCTAGATTTGGTGTGTAAACTATCTAAACCTTAGATAAGATATATAGACAAGTTACTTGTTATACTTCGTTTTTCATCTTGGATCCCCTTTAATAAAGACCAGGATGACTGCATTGACTGAGATAAGGTATTAGCCATTGGGGAGCTCTGGACGACATTGCCCGAAGAGCAGCCTGTTTACCTGTTAAGATTTACTGATCAGCTCAGCCAGAGATGGGAAGCAGGTTACCATTCTATGTTCATGCTGCCTAGTTACATGTCTCTTGTAAAGTCCCTTACATTTTAAATCATGCTCATTAATTAAATGAAAAGGCTCTACTGTGCACCTGAGTATATTAGCCTTTTGGAAGCAGAAATATGTCTGAACTAGAAGAGCTGAAGAAAGAAATAAGCAATGTTGATGTAAGTGCTCTGCTAATCAGCCTTTCCATCTGCATTGTGACATAGAGGTCTGAGTGACCCGAGCTTGTCCTTCACATGCCATTTCCCAGCCACAGCTCCATCACATTCAATTGCTGCCTCTGCATACTACTCATCCAAGTAGCAATTTGCAAGACTGCCCTTAATGGGATGAAATTGACATGAGGTTTTTACATTTGTTTAAATTAAGTACAGCCGGATTTTGAAACTCACTCATGAGCCTCCCACTAGACATACAATGAAGTAAGGGGATACAATTCATGTGTATATTAACCTCCTTAAAACCTTTGCATTTTACATGTTTACAAGGGACTGGCATTTACTTGTCTTTCTTAAAGAAAAGCTTTACTCTAACACAGTGATGGCTAACCTTGGCATTCCAGCTGTGACAAAACTACAAATCCCATCATGCCTCTGCCTCCTCGAGTTATGCTTAAAGCTGTCAGAGTATTGCAATGCCTCATGGGACTTGTAGTTCCACCACAGCTGGAGTGCCAAGGTTAGCCATCACTACATTATTTGTGAAGAAGACAAGCTAGGGTTTCCCGCATCCTGCTGCATGTGGCCGTGTAATATGAATGTGGGAGTAGTCATGGGAGGAGCCAAATGTACAAATGCTAGCCAGATGTGCCCCTTACCCTCCTATAGAGAGCCAGATGTGCCACATCCCCATTCAGATAGCCAGTGTGTCCCACTGTCAGATGTGCCCCCCTTTACATAACCAGATGTACCCCATCCCCCATTCAGATAGACAGATGACGCCCTCTTCCCGGCTCAGATGGCCAGATGTGCCCAGCCTTCCCCCCATTCCCCTTACCCCTTCAGATAGACAAATGTGCCCAGCCTTCCCCTGGTTTCCCTTACCCCTTCAGAGAGACAGATGTGCCCAGCCTTCCCCCCATTTCCCTTACCCCTTCAGATAGACAAATGTGCCCAGCCTTCCCCTGGTTTCCCTTACCCCTTCAGAGACACAGATGAGCCCCATTCCCCTACTCTAATAGGCAGATGTGCCCGCCTTTACATAGTCAGATGTAACAGCAGGAGTCTCACCAGCTCCAATGTTCCAGCGATGACATCATCTCTCCTCTGCAGCCTGCCCAGCATCCACACCTTGGTAGCAGCGGCGTCTCTAGTCACATGACACCTCTGTTACTAAGGAGAAGAGGAGAAGACGCTGGGTGCGCTTCAGAGGAGAGATGACATCATCGCCTGAACGTCTGAGCCGTGAGACTTCTGTTGTTAATATTTCCGCACTTCTCTACAGAGGGAGGGAGGAAGAGAAGCAGGGGCACTTCGGGCAGCCAGCTAGTCACCTCTCAGGCTCACAGGATGCATGACCATGCTGAGCCCCCTCACAGTGCTGCACCCGGACACACACACATGGCACCCCCCCCCTGCCCCCCACAATAGCAACGCCTCAAGAAGAAGAATGATAATTAATACTGTACATAAAAGAGGTTTTCATGTAGACAGGAGACTCTATTTTTTAAAATAGAATGTAAATAAAAAAACACGTTTTGTTTTCTTTTCTTTTTATGCATATATATTTGAAAGAAGGTTGGCCATAACCAAGCTAAATATATATGTATGTGTATATATATATATATATATATATATATATACACACACGCACAGTGGGATGCGAGAGTTTGGGCAGCCTTGTTAATCGCCATGATTTTACAATATAAATCATTGGTTGTTACGATAAAACATGTCAGGTAAATATATCATATAGGAGACACACACAGTGATATTTGAGAAGTGGAATTAAGTTTATTGGATTTACAGAACCTGTGCAATAATTGTTTAAATAAAATTAGGCAGATGCATAAGTTTGGGCACTGTTGTCATTTTATTGATTCCAAAACCTTTAGAACTAATTATTGGAACTCAAATTGGCTTGGTAAGCTCAGTGACCCCTGACCTACATACACAGGTGAATTCAACCAGAAAAAGTCTTTAAGGGGGTCGAATGTAAGTTTCCCTCCTCTTTTAAATTTCTATGAAGAGTAGCAACATGGGGGTCTCAATACAACTCTCAAATGACCTAAGGACAAAGATTATTCACCATCATGGTTTAGGGGAAGGATACAGAAAGCTGTCTCAGAGATTTCAGCTGTCTGTTTCCACAGTTAGGAACATATTGAGGAAATGGAAGACCACAGGCTCAGTTCAAGCTAAAGCTCAAAGTGGCAGATCAAGAAAAAAATCTTGGATAGACAGAAGCGACGAATGGTGAGAACAGTCAGAGTCATCCTACAGACCAGCACCAAAGACCTACAACATCATCTTGCTGCAGATGGAGTCACTGTGCATCGTTCAACCAATCTGCGCACTTTACACAAGGAGTTGCTGTATGCGAGAGTGATGCAGAGGAAGCCTTTTCTACGCTGACAGCACAAACAGAGTCGCTTGAGGTATGCTAAAGCACATTTGGACAAGCCAGTTTCATTTTGGAATAAGGTTCGGTGAACTGATGAAACTAAAATTGAGTTATTTGGGCATAACAAGAGGCGTTATGCATGGAGGAGAAACAACCGAGCATTCCAAGAAAAACACCCGTTACCTACAGTAAAATATGGTGGTGGTTCCATCATGTTGTGGGGCTGTGTGGCCAGTGCAGGGACTGGGAATCTTGTCAAAGTTGAGAGACGCATGGATTCCACTCAGTATCAGCAGATTCTGGAGACCAATGTCCAGGAATCAGTGACAAAGCTGGAGCTGTGCCAGGGCTGAATGTTTCAACAAGACAACAACCCTAAACACTGCTCAAAATCCACTGAGGCATTCATGCAGAGGAACAAGTACAACGTTCTGGAATGGCCATCTCAGTCCCAGACCTGAATATAATTGAAAATCTGTGGTGTAAGTTACAGAGAGCTGTCCATGCTCAGAAGCCATCAAACCAGATTGAACTAGAGATGTTTTGTGAAGAGGAATGGTCCAAAATACCTTCAACCAGAATCCAGACTCTCATTGGAACCTACAGGAAGTGTTAAGAGGCTGTAATTTCTGCAAAAGGAGGATCTACTAAATATTGATTTCATTTCTTTTTTGTGGTGCCCAAATTTATGCACCTGCCTAATTTTGTTTAAACAATTATTGCACACTTTCTGTAAATCCAATAAACTTCATTTCACTTCTCAAATATCACTGTGTGTGTCTCTTAAATGATACACTTGACATTTTTTATTGTATCAACCAACGATTTATACAGGAAAATCATGATTAACAAGGCTGCCCAAACTTTCACATCCCACTGTATATATAGTTTCATAAGTACAAGTTTGATATAAAGAAGAATCCCAAGGAGTATTAAAGTACACCTGAAGTGTTAGAAAGAACAGAGACCCACTTACCTCAGTAGTGTAAAGTCTCTGTATGATGCTTCCCAGATCCTTCTGTAGCCCACCAATCCAGCACACACTTGTGCACGCTCAATATGGATCCAGGCAAGACACCTGTTTGACTTACACTGAGATGAATAGGTAAAGAGTGTCCTTACACTGGATCGGTAGACTTTTTGCTTCATAGGTCCTCCTGCAGCCTACCGATCTAGTGTAGGGACCCTCTTTACCTATTCATCTCAGGGTAAGTCAAACAGGTGTCTTGCCTGGATCCATATTGAGCACGCACAAGTAATGTCCAGTACAATGAAGTTCTCCTGCATGGAGGAAACAAGCAGAGCATATATACAAAAACGGCGCTGGGAAAGTTGGCGTTCCCATCCATTGATCTCCGGGCTAACGGTGGCGGCACGGGAGCACACAACAGCGCGGCTGCAGCCTTTTGGACCTATCAAATACGTCAAAAGGGCTAAAGTAGTTAAGCGTTGCGATCATCTGATTGCACCACAACCAAAACACAGGTTGCTATTGTGAAACCAGCCTGCAGCAGTGGAAAGTCAAGGAAATAAAAACTCTTGGTCATGGATACTGCAAAATGATCCTGGGGAAAATTATATTAGACTTTAAAGGCACAGTAGTTTTAAGGGCCTTTTTCTTATCAACAGGCCTGGAGTAGCCATATGACACGGTGACTGCCAGCAGATACCTAGCCTTATAAACTCTATGTATGCCTTCCTTAAATGGTTTCATATTGTTATTTCTTAGCAGGAGTTGCATGCACCTCCTCCTCCTCCTCGTGTTAATAGGCACAAATGTTTTACTAATTGTCTAAGCAATCACATTTTAAATGACATTAAAGGTAAACAGGTCTGCCTGTTTCCAATCAGATGCCATTTATTGATGCGATTTAATAGGAGACTGAATTCATTAACCACTGCCATATAAAGTATTGTTTCTTCTAAACAGAAGCCTACCTATCCAACTACCTAGGCAACTGTGTCAACCACTCCCTCTAATGCTATCTGCTACTCCCAATCCCTTCTTGAGGCATTGTGATTGTAGTCTTAACAAGCTAAGGACTCCGGCTCAAGACGTTACGCTTAATGGGCCTGATGCACTAAGCTTCAGTAAAGTTGCTATGTGCAAGGAGCGCAAGGCAATTTTACCACTAGTAGTGCAGTTGGAGCTCCGGCCTTTAACCACTTAAGCCCGCAGGAGTTTTCACCTTAAACAGGAACTGTCGCAAAAATCTTAAAATGTAAAACACATACAAATAAGAAGTACATTTCTCCCAGAGTAAAATGAGCCATAAATTACTTTTCTCCTATGTTGCTGTCACTCACAGTAGGTAGTAGATATCTGACAGAAGCGACAGGTTTGGACTAGCCCATCTTCTCATAGGGGGTTCTCAGGGTTTTCTTTATTTTTATTTTTTTTTAGTGAATGGCAGTTGCTCCGTCCAAGTGCCAAAATAGTGTGCAGCGAGCAGGGAGGCTGGCCAGCATCTTTGTATAAATCTTTCTTTTTTTATAAAGAATAAAGGCCATGCTGAGAATCCCCCATGGAGATATGGACTAACCCAAAACCTGTCGGTAATGTCAGATTTCTACTCCCTACTGTAAGTGACAGCAACATAGGAGAAAAGTAATTTATGGCTCATTTTACTCTGGAAGAAACCTACTTCCTATTTGTATGTGTTTTAAATTTTAAGATTTTTGCGACAGTTCCTCTTTAAAGAGAACCCGAGGCGGTCCGGCTGGGGGGCAGATTGGACACAAGGGCATGTTCCTTGCCTCATAACATGCCTCTTTCCCCCGCACGCCCCTCTCTGCCCCCTCACCATCGCGCTATAACCCCCCCCCCTTAAATTGGCGACAATAATTGTCACTATTCCGGATGGTAATGGGAGGAGAGTGATTACCTTATCCGCACAGCCCCCCGGATCAGGTAGCATCGTTTTTATTACATTTTCCGACTCCACCTTGGAGTCTTTTTAAAGAGGATCAGGACTGTCCGATTTGTACAATAAAACACATACCAATTGAGTCGCTGTGATCTCCTGGATCCCTCTCTGCCGTTTCCGCTGCTCCCCGCTGCGATCCTGTCTTTTAATCGCCAGTTTTAGGCAGTGTTTACAAACATGGCCACTAACCAGGAAGTGATGTTTGTGTGTGTGTGTATATCTTCTTATATATATATATATATATATATATATATATATATATATATATATATATATATATATATACACACACACACACACATACACTAATATGTGTGCCAAGTTTTTATTACATACTGTAGTGAATTATCTGCACTCCAGTCTTGGATTTTCACAGTTTCTCAGCATGTGACAGGCAGCTCCCTCCCACCTCAGCCTCACAAACAGCATTACAGACAAGCGGAGACTGAGAGCAGAGACGCTTTCTGTGAGGAATAATAAACAAAGCACACAAAGCCTGGAGGGGACATGGAGGGGGCGTGCCTAACTTGTATACATTACAACAGAGGCAGCACATTCCTCCCTGGGTCGACAAAGCTTGACAAAGAAAAGAAGATTAGATATATTACAGAGACAGTGCAACTAGAAAAGGCTGTAGTAGTCCAGACCACATTAGAACAGTTATAGGAACTTATAGGATAGAAGAAATAAGGCTGAACATTTTGTTACAGAGTCTCTTTAAGGACAGAAGCAATTTTCCCCTGTTAGCATTCCTCCCATTCATTTGCCAATAATTTTATGATATATATCTTGTTTTTTGTCCCATCGCCAATTAAGCTTTCTTTGGGTGGTACATTTACATTCAAATTATTTTTTTCTAAATGCATTTTAAGGAGAATAATAAGAAAAATATGGAAAAAACAAACAAACATTAGTTCTACGTTTCTGGCCATTATAGATTTAATTAATGTGGACCTTAACTATTGACAAGGGCAGAGGAAAAATAGGTCTCCATCTGTGTATATGTATGTATGTAGGTATAGATCGTTCGATAGATAGATAGATAGATAGATAGATAGATAGATAGATAGATAGATAGATAGATAGATAGATAGATAGACAGACCATAATTATTCATACTCCTGGCAAATTTTCACTTAAAGTTACTTTAAGTGAAGCAGGTCATTTTTTGATGGGAAATGACACAGGTGTCTCCAAAAGATAATAAGTCGATGTACAAGAGGCATTATTGTGGGGGAAAAACATTTCTCAGCTTTTATTTACATTTGAGCAAAAAGTGTCCAGTCCAAAATTATTCCTACCCTTCTCAATAATCAATAGAAAAGCCTTTATTGGCGATTACAACAATCTAACGCTTCCTATACGTGCAGACCAGCTCTTTGCATGTCTCCACAGGTATTTTTGCCCGTTCATCTTATCTTTAGCAATGAGCTCCAAATCTTTTAGGTTGGAGGATCTTCTTGCCATCACCCTGATCTTTAGCTCCCTCCACAGATTTGCAATTGGATTCAAGTTAGGACTCTGGCTGGGCCACTCCAAAACTTTAATGTTGTCTGCTAACCATTTCTTCACCACTTTTGCTGTGTGTTTTGGGTCATTGTCATGCTGAAATGTCCACTGGTGCCCAAGGCCAAGTTTCTCTGCAGACTGCCAGATGTTGTCGTTGAGAATCCTCCCGTATTGCTCTTTTTCATGGTGCTGTTTACTGTGATTAGATTCCCTGGTCCATTGGCTGAAAGACACCCCCAAAGCTTTAGGTTCCCACCACCATGTGTGACAATGGAAATGGTGTTCTTTGGGTTAAACAGGGCCGGATTTCTGGGAAGGTCACAGAGGCCATGGCCTAGGGCGATAAAAATTAGCAGGGCGCAGGACTTGGAGAGATAAGAGGTCACATGTCAAAGTAAATCACCTCTCCTGCTTTGCTCTGGTCTGCCTGAATTCCAGAGATCCCTGCATCTCTCTTACTTGTGCAAAGTGTGTGTTATGGCAGTCAGCATCTGCTGTCACCTGTATGATGAGAGGGGACAAACAATCTGCTGTGAGAAGGAAAATATATGGGCTCAAGTAGCAGAACTCTTGAGTTCCGATTAGTTTTTCTCATTCAGCACGCATTCACGGGCAGGAATTAGCAGCTCTCCCCCTCCCTGACTGATGATAGTTTATTACTAGTAGGTCAGTGCTGTTAAAGACCTCAGATCTGTTAGATTTATGGCTTTTTTTTTTCTCCTAGAGAATGACAACAACATTCTTTGTGCTACAGTTTAACTCTTTCCTGGCTTTTTTTTGCCAGCAAAGTACTGTGTTGACCATCCGTGAAAGCAGGATGTTTTGAAACAGAATGACAACTGTGTTACATTTATTTATATTTACAAAACAATCAATGCATCTCCTGCTGACTGTATATATAGCTGTGTGCCTAACATCTTGTATACAGTAACAAAGTCTGAAGACAGCTCATTAGCCAAAGGCTCACTGTTTTTCTTTTGGTTAGCCAATAAAAAGTGTTATTCTGTTACAAAACTTCCTGCTGACTGATTTTAAGATCTGTCTTAAAAGACTTACGAGGCCAATCATTGAGAATTTTTTTTAAAAAAGTTAGCTACCTGCGTCAGCTTGTAAGTGCCTTTCCGCCGGGTCCCCACCGCTCAGTAGCCCCCCGAACGGTCCCCGTCCGTGCGGCCCGGGTCGGGCTCTCCAGACTGTACAAAGATGGCGGCCGGAGCTGTCCGCGGCTGCGCAGTGCGCATAGCCACGAGTGCGGCTGCGCAGCTCTAAGGCCAACCCCCGATCCACGCTACAGGAAACAGCCTGTTACGTGGATCGGGGGGTTGGCCTTAGAGCTGCGCAGCCGCACTCGCGGCTATGCGCACTGCGCAGACGCGGCCAGCTCCGGCCGCCATCTTTGTACAGTCTGGAGAGCCCGACCCGGACCGCGTGGTCGGGGACCGTTCGGGGGGCTACTGAGCGGCGGGGACCCGGCGGAACGGCACAGAGGGTGCGGACGGCGTCCTCCGTGCCTTACAAGCTGACGCAGGTAGCTAACTTTTTTTTATTTTTTTTCTCAATGATTGGCCTCTTAAGTCCTTTAAGTGCTAAATTGTCACTGTGTAAAGTACACCTGAGCTCATGCTGGGTACACACAATGCAATTTTCTGACAGATTTACTGTCAGATCGACTATTTCCAACATGTCCGATCTGCTTTCCAATCAATTTTCTGAATGATTTTTCATAGAAGTGAACAGCAAATTGATCGAAAAATTGAAATTAGATCAGACATGATGGAAATAATCGACCTGACAGTAAATCTGTCAGAAAATTGCATCATGTGTACCTAGCATTACACTACATCTATGCTAGTGTGTGTAGTGTCGGATCCTACTTACCTGTCTTCTGTTTTGGATGGGCTTCTCTGCATTGTGCTACACTGTCCCCTATTTGTGGCTCTGATGGCAGCAAGTAGCACAGAGGACAAAGAAGCAGCGCTGTCCACTGGGGCTCCTTGTGATTTTGCCCTCCGGTATGCAGGTGCACAGGAGCCGAGGGAGTGTTATGGGTATGTGTACTTGACAAGTGCTGCTGAGTGCTCATACATGAGCATCATTTCTGAAGTATGCAAACCCAGAACACTATCACCTGCTGTGCATCCAGGCAGGAGGGCAAAATTACATGGAGTGGACAGAGCATGCACTGCTTCTTTGTTGAACGGGGCAAAGCAGCAAAACAGAGGGGGGCCCGTTCAAACTAGTCAGAGTTGGACAGAATGGGGGGGTGGTTGGTGACAGCCGGCCTAGGGCGCTGGAAAGTACAAATCCGGCCCTGGGGTTGAAGGCTTCTCCTTTTTTATGCCAAATGAAGGAAACATAATTGTGACCAAACAATTGAATTTTTGTTTCACTGCCATAACACAGAAGACCAGAAGTCTTCTTCTTTGTCCAGATGAGCATTTGCAAAGGCCAAGCGAGCTTCTGTGTGCCTTATCTGGAGAAGTGGCGACCTCCTTGGTCTGCATCCGTGGAACCCAGCAGTGTGCAGTGTCCGTTGGATTGTCTGCCTTGAGATATTGCCACCAGCAGAGCCCAGATTCACCAGGATGGCCTTTGTGGTGATTATTTTTCACCCCTGTCACTATGTTCCTGGCCAGCACAGGCAGGGCCGGATTTAGGTGCAGGCCCCTAAGGCTCAGGACTTGGGCGACAGAATCTGCCACATTCTGAAGGGCGGGTGACAGGTGCAGTTAGCATAAGAGCCGCTAACCCACTCTGCAAGCCCGCATCCACCTCGCTCTGACTGTCCGCCTGAGCCTGTGTGAGCAGAGCAGCTGGTGGGGGTGGCTGGCTGCGGGTTGCCAGCTAGAAGCAGCGCACTGTGAGGCTGCAACAAGCAGACTCTATCCCAAGTCTCACTCTGGGCAGTGTGAGCGGCGACTTCCTATACTCTATCTACCTGCTGTCAATCAAGGCACATAACATGCTATGTGACGTCAGTCAGCTATAGCCCAGCCAGGAGTGTGGAGTGGATGTGAAGGTCTGAGGTCTCGCGGTGCCGCTGGGGATGATTTATGGATGAGAATTGTAGTGTGCAAGCTACACTGACAGGGCTGCACATAGAGTGCGCTCGCATGTATTAACCCGCGCTGCTTGACTGCGTTATCATTAGTGAATCAACCCTATAAGAGGTATCTTGTCTGTCACTTCTGTATCATGCACCAATGTATGTATTTTTATGTACACATGCTTGTTTTTCTCTATCACGCCACGGCAGATAATGGCGTTCTATACGTCAGGAATAATTCATCGCTGGAAATCAATGTGTTAAAGAGAACCTGTACTGAGTAAAAATATTTAAAATAAACACGAGGTAACTTCATATGAACATTCCATAGTTACCTTGCCATCAGTTCCTCTCAGAAGCTCACCATTTTCTTCTGACAATTATCCCTTCCAGTTCTGACAATATTTTGTCAGATCTGAAATATATCAGTTGCTGTCAGTAAAATATAAGTTGCTGTCAGTTATAGCTGAGAGGAAAACTGATGTACCAGGTAATGTCCATGTTTCCCTATGGCTCAAGTGGGCGATGTTACAGTTTAACTGTGTGCTGACCAGAAAGCTGTTATGGGTAATGGCCATTTTCAAAATGGAGGGCGGAAAATTCCCTTGATCAGAGTGGACAAACAGGACACGGGACAGGAGAAAGACACTGAGGAGTAGACTACACGGAAGGTAAGTATGACTTGTGTATGCTTATTTTGAGTTTTAATTTTCAGTTCAGGTTTTCTTTAAGCTCTCTGCTTGCGCTCAATGGATGCGTAATTCTTTTTTCAGCCTACATAACTATGCAATGAATTTGGGCATGTGTACAGCCTACATCACATAAAACCATCTATAGTTACACATTAATATGGGACCATGTAATAATTATAGAAGCAGCTTACAGGAGCTAATGGAAATCTTCAAACAAACCTTGAGAACAAACTCTTCACTACGCAGCAGGAAAACAATGATGTACATCTCTCGGGAAATTCAGTGCAAATTCCTAGAAATCTCTTAATGTATTTCCATTTTCATCTGCAAAGAGACCCAATTTACAGAAAGCTAGGAGGGAGAGGAGAGTGGCTGTATAGCCTGATGACTCACATAGGTTCGGTACAGAGGTTATTAGACATGGACATGCATTTACTGTCAGAAATCCATTTCTGTGAAAAGAATACTGTGTGCCTGGGGAGAAGTGATAGTTTTTGGCATTACTTGTTATTAGAATGCTACTGTGGATACAGAATTATGGGGTTAATGCCCAGATCATGTCTCAACAATATCACTGCCTGACTCACCACGCAGATGGGTAGCAATAGCTATAGCAGCTGCCAGGGGTGTAACAATAAGGGATGGAGTTTAGAATCAGGCGTTAGGTAGATTGTGTGTGCGGGAGGGTGGAGTTTAGGTTTAGGCATTAAGCAGTAGGGATGGTCGCTGGATTCCACGGAATTGTAAATTCCGTGATTCCGGCTGGAATTTGGTGATTCCGGTTCCGATATGACGGAATAGAATTGCTATAGGGTTAAAACGGAATTCCGCGGAAAATTTTAAAATTCCGCTGAATTTTACAGAATTAAAATTTGTTTCCCCACCAAACTGATTTCTACCCGATAACAACTATTTCTACTCTTCTACTCCCTTCTCCCGGAGGGAGGGTCTCGTCTTCCCCGGAATTGTAGGATTTCAAAAGCCAGCTTACATACCTTAGCTGAGAATTGAACCCAGGTCTTGGCCGGGAATTGAACCCAGGTCTGAGTGCGCGGTAGGTAGCTCTCTTCACCACTATACCACCACCAACACTACATGCTGAAGCCAGCCTAGCATGTACCATTATGATATACCCAAGAGAAAAATGAGCTTGCTTAAGGATTTGTAGCATTTTAAAAGCCAACTCCCATTGGCCAGGAATAGAACCCAGGTGTACCGCTCGGTAGGCTGCTATCCTAACCATTATACCACCAACACAACACACTACAATGCTGCATGCTGAAGCCAGCCTAGCATGTACCATTGTGATATACCCAAGAGAAAAATTAGCTTGCTTAAGGAATTGTAGCATGTCAAAAGCCAACTCACATACATTGGCCAGGAATTGAACCCAGGTCTAGTGCTCGGTAGGCTGCTATCCTAACCATTATACCACCAACACAACACACTACAATGCTACATGCTGAAGCCAGCCTAGCATGTACCAGTGTAATATATCCAAGAGAAAAATGAGCTCTCTCTCTCTCTCTCCCCCTCTAGGACTTGATGCCATTGAACTGAATTTTCAGCTTAAAACCATCAACGGATACTGGCAGAATTTCACAAGCAATTTCGGAATTCCGCCAGATTGAAAAAGCAATTCCATTCTGACCAAATGGAATGGAATGACCAATTTCTGCCCAAAATTGCGGAAAATACAATTCCGCGGAAAGCGGTGACCATCCCTACTAGAGAGAGAGAGAGAGAGAGAAGAATCTACCTGGCTATCTGGGGTTCTCTTCGGACAACTGTTGAACACAAAAGGCAAGGCCATGCCTGGGTGGGCTTATACCACCAACCTTGCAGTTAACAGCAGTGCTGGGCCGAAATTACGCATGAGCGTAATTACGCATCGTAATGTAAATTTACGCGTAAGCGCTACGAGTAACTTACGGTCTTACGCGTAATTATTTACGCATAAGCAGTTAAGTGGTATCGTAATTACGCTGTCTACCGTAATTGCTAGGTATGCGTAATTTTACGAAGACTTACGCGTAATTTTACACGTGATTACTAACGTAAAAACTCCCCTTTTCTAAGAGTAGCCAATCAGTCAACATCCTAAGCAACCAATAGTATCACATTGTATCACATTGACGGCTATTGCGTACACATCATCCATATGCGTCAAAAAATACGCATTAATGGGTATTACGGCACTACGCGTAACATCGTAGTGTAAGCGCCTACATTACGGTATCCTTACGCATAACTGCGTAAGTTAACGCGTAATCACACTGATGAACCGTAGATAATTTCCTATGCCGTAACCGTAATTGCGTAATGCGTAATAGAGTAAAATTATGCGTAATGATCCGTAAGCGTAGATTTTTCCATTACGACCAGCACTGGTTAACAGCCAAACGCGCTAACCAATTGTGCCACAGAGACTGTGTACCACAAAGACTGTGCACGCAGTTGCTGTTCAATGATTTTATGGGGATGTATGTGTGTCTTTTGGAGGAAGGAAGTAAGTCTGCTCCAAGAAGTTTCAGCATGTAATGTTGGTGGTATAATGGTTAGGATAGCAGCCTACCGAGCACTAGACCTGGATTTGATTCTGTAATGATCCGCTCAGCTGCCTGCGCAGGCAGGCAGTTTTTTTACCACTGTTCAGGTCTGCATTCTGCAGGTCTCTGGAAAAGAGACCTTTTGTCAGTTTTGCAGCTTGCTGCTGCTGAGGAATTTGCATACAATTGTCATGCAAATTGCCTATCCACATCCTTTGTAGGCTGGCTCTATATATACTATGTGATTCCACAGTACTTTGCTGGTCATAAGGGTTTGTCCTGTGAAACACTCCTGGAGTGTCAGCCACGCTTATTGTTTGAAGATTAGCTTAGAGCAATTCCTGGGACTGCGCTAGGCATCCTTGCTAGAGCAGTCAGGATTGTATTATTTGTATTGCCTGTTCTGTCTGTCTGTCGTGCTTGGATCACACTAGCTTCTAGCAGTAGCGGCTGTGGATCCTTCTGATCTTCTACTCTCTTGCTGTACTTGGATCGCACTTGCTCTGACGGAAAGAGCAGTGGATCCTGCTAAGCTCTCTTGCTATACTGGGATCGCACTTGCTCTGGCGGAAAGAGCAGTGGATCGTGTCTCTCACTTATTCCTGGTTTCGTGTATCTGTCTTGTCTGATACGAACGCTTGCTGGAGGCTCGGTGAGGTAACCGTTAAGCAAGTGCTCGCGTCCTCTGTTTCATGTTTGTCTGTTGGTGGTTAGTTAGGCGTGCTTGTCTCTGTTGTGCTTAACACGCGGAGACCGCGCAGTAAACGCGTTCGCTGTTGCGAATGAGTGCGGTGTTCGCGTTTAGTTAGCATTTGTTATTTTCCTTATCTTCTCTTTGTATGATTGCTGTGCCTTTGCTACTCTCATGCCCTGTCTTGCTTAAGCCTTGTGTCACCTCTGGCAATCGCCTCTCTCGCGATTGCGTTCCTACTTCATTTCTGCTGTTGTGTGTGCACCGTCGCGGGTTGGCGACTAGATTGGGGCATACACATACATTCTGTCCCTGTGCTCATTCTCTTTCGCAATCGCTTCTCTTGTGATTGCGTTCTCACTTGGTTTCCTCTGTTGTGTGTCCACCGTCGCAGGTTGGCGGCTAGATTGGTGGACATACATACATTCCTCATCTGTGCTTATTCGGTCTAGTGTCGCTGTTAGCAATCACCATCTCTGGCGATTGCCTTCTCACCTGATCTTCATGGTTGTGTGCTCATCATCGCAAGGTGGCGACTAGATTGGTGGACACACATACCCTCTGTCGCATTGATCTCTTTCAGGGCCATCTTGCCCTGCGTTTCTTCCCTTCGTACAATTCCTGTCTGACATCTGTGGCAGGGCAGATGAGCTGTTCCTCTGTACTCCACATCTCCACCTGCCGACAGGAATTTCCCTCTACAGGTGTGTTGCACCTTTTGCTGGGTTCCCTCAAATTATACGCTTGTGGAGGATTTCCGCAGTGTCAGCGCACATCTTGTGCGCTGATCACGGAGAGAATTCCACAATCGTTACAGATTCCCAGCCAATGTATGTAAGTAAGCTGGCTTTTGAAATCCTACAATTCCCTAAGCAAGCTCATTTTTCTCTTGGATATATCACGATGGTACATGCTAGGCTGGCTTCAGCATGTAGCATTGTAGTGTGTTGTGTTGGTGGTATAACGGTTAGGATAGCAGCCTACCAAGCACTAGACCTGGGTTCGATTCCCAGCCAATGTGAGTTGGCTTTTGACATGCTACAAATCCTTAAGCAAGCTCATTTTTCTCTTGGATATATCATAATGGTACATGCTAGGCTGGCTTCAGCATGTAGTATTGGTGGTGGTGTAGTGGTGAAGAGAGCTACCTACTGAGCACTAGACCTGGGTTCAATTCCCGACCAAGACCTGGGTTCAATTCTCAGCCAAGGTATGTAAGCTGGTGTGAGAAAACGCGGAAGAGCCGCCACCATGAGTCAGCGGCAGGCGGCTCTTTCCGCGCATAGTGGCACCACACATGGAGAGGCAGCCGCCTCCTCTCAGTATGAGGCGTCTGTCTCCGTGCAGGGCTCAACGGAGCGCAGAGAAACCGCCGCGTCGGACGCGGCGGTTAGCACGCATGCCCCCGCTGCGGAGGTACCGCAGAGCGGGGCTGGTGTGGCTGGGACACGTAGTCCGTCTAGATTTAGGCAGGATTTATATGACAGCCAGAAGTAGTCAGCTGACCAGGCTGGTCAGCTGACTCTGGCTCCACTCCTGATTGGTCCAGCACTTAGGGAGGTGCTGGGATGATGCCTGTGTGTATATACTGCCGGTTGTTCAGTTGCTGGTTGTCTGGCGTTGCGATCACATATGTGGGAGCACCCAGATCCGTAGTCAGATCCATAAGTGTGCCGGGACCAGCTGGAGCTGTAATCCTACACTTAGCTAGATTCTGTTGATAGCTAAAGTACTAGTTTGATTGTGATTATCTGTTATGACCTTTGCCTGCCTTGACTATCCTCCTGAACTCTCATCTTGTACCTCGATATTTCTGATACTCTGTTGCCGAACCCCGGCTCGTTCCTAGACTCCGCCTCAGCCTCCTGATTCTGTACCTCGATATATCTGATACCCCATTGCCGAACCCTGCCTGTACTTAGACTCCGCCTTTGTCTTCTGATCTTGTACTGTATCTGTCCGTGTGTGTTCGACCTGGCTTGTCTGACCTCGAGAACCGACCTTACCATTAGAGGCGGTTCCTCGCTCTGTTAGCGACCCTTCGTCCTGAGGGTTACTTTCAGACAATCCTTCCTACTGTCAGTCTGACTCCTCCCGTCTTGGAGAGCTCAGGTCTGCGGAAGGAATCTGTGCAGTACTCCTTGCTGAACTGAGGCCGAGTCCTTGAAGTGTTACTGTTACACCAAACACTACACTCTACTCAGGTGAACAGAGGTTAGCTAGTATATCGGATTATATCGGATTATCGGTGATACTGCAGATCACTTATAATCTGGTATATATCTGTATTCCCAGTGATACTGCAGATCACCGGTAATCAGATCCTCTCTGTGCTTCACCGATCGTTACAGCTGGCTTTTGAATCCTACAATTCCCTGGAAGATGAGACCCTTTTCCCTCCTGGAGGAGGGAGGAAGGGAGGACTATAAGGGAACAGTCAATAGGGTCTATGGGCTACCATATAGCATAAACAAGGGTCCATTTGCAATTATTATAATTTTTCCGCCAGAATCCGGAATTCCGTGGAAATTTGTAAAAATCCGGCGGACTTCTCATAGCGACGGAATTTAGCTCTGGCGGAATCCACGAATTCCGGCGGAACGGAATTTGTTCGTTCCGATCATCCCTAGTGGGGGTTAGATTTAGACATTGGGCAGGTAGTTTGTGCAGGGGAAGGGGGAGTTTAGGTTTGGGCATTAGTCTGATAGTGAGGGGGTTAGACATTAGGTAGGCAGTTGGTGTGTGCGGGGGGGGGGGGGAGGACTTTAGGTTTATGCATCAGGCAGGTAGTGTGTGTGTGTGTGGGGGGGGGGGGGCGGTTAGTTTTGGTCATTAAGTAGGTAGTTTATGGGGGGGTAGGGTTAGGCGTCAGGGGGATGGTTCTGTGTGAGAGTAGGGTTAGGTTTGGCCCTGAGGCATAAAAATAGCGGCTGCAGGGCCATTTGGAGGGGGCCAGAGGGGTCGCAGTATGAGGAGAGAGCATGGGCACACATCGGCGGGGAGGCAGGACAGTCCCCTCCCCCCTCACCTCGGGCTCTCCCCTCAGCTTTTATCAGCGGCAGCAGGCAGCGGGCATGAACACATACCTTCATGCTTTCCACCGCCAGAGGTTTCTCTCTGTAAGTGTCTGATGCTATTTCCTGTTTAAACAGGAAATAGCATGAGCCACTTAGAGATCGGACCTCCGCGGTGGATGGAGGTATGTGTTCCTGTCCGCTCTGCTGCCGCTGATAGATGCTGAGGGGAGAGCCCGAGGTGAGGGGAGGGACTGTCCCCCCTCCACGCTGATGTGTGGCCAAGCTCACCACCTCATGCTACGACCCGTCTGGCCCCCCAAAATGGCCCAGAGTGGGCCCGGGGACCATCCAAATTTTTGCAGGGGGGCCTGGTGATTTCTAGTTATGCCCCTGGTTTGGCCATAGTAAAATATTGGTATTTCATATCAATATTTTACACTTTTATAGCAATATATTTCTATTTAATACCGATATTTTACTATTGGCCTTACTGCGTATCCAATTTTCCAGGCACCTTTAATTAACGTTCGCGTTCTGCAGTTTGCTTTGGCTTTTTGCCATCTTAGTTAGGGCACAAACAGTTCGCCAGCAGACAGTATTCGGTGAACTTCCGCTGTTCGCGTTCTCCATGAACTGCAAACATATGGCGTGTTTAACCCTCCTCTATACATCATCATAGAGCCAAACTTTGACCCCTTACCTCACAGTCAGCAGACACATGGCAGCCAATCAGCTAGCACCCTCTCCTGGACCCCCCACCCCCCTATCTAAAAGCAGTTGGGGTGGCCATATTGGATTCATTCTCTGCTGACTGTTAGTGAGAGCAGGGTCAGACTTGCTGCAGATAGGTAGGGAAAGCTTTAGCTAGGCCTGTGTTCCTCAATTACTGTGAAAGCACCCCAAACAGCCCTTTAGAGGGCTAGCACATCGGTCTTCTGGTGTTTTTTTTTTTGTTTTTTTTTCATTTGTGTGTGACACTCCACAGCCCACTGACACCCAGAGCTGTGTGCACACTACTGCTGTTACCTCAGTAAGTTGCAGGCACAGAACTACTCCAGTGCATTATTATGTCACTGTATTCTGATAGTACTATTGCATCTCTCTGTGTGAGACACTCCACAGCCCACTGACACCCAGAGCTGTGTGCACACTACTGCTGTTACCTCATTACACTGCAGGCACAGAACCCCTCCAGTGTATTATTATGTCACTGTATTCTGATAGTACTATTGTATCTCTCTGTGTGACACCCCACAGCCCACTGACACCCAGAGCTGTGTGCACACTACTGCTGTTACCTCATTACACTGCAGGCACAGAACCCCTCCAGTGTATTATTATGTCACTGTATTCTGATAGTACTATTGTATCTCTCTGTGTGTGACACTCCACAGCCCACTGACACCCAGAGCTGTGCACACTACTGCTGTTACCTCATTACACTGCAGGCACAGAACCACTCCAGTGTATTATTATGTCACTGTATTCTGATAGTACTATTGTATCTCTCTGTGTGACACCCCACAGCCCACTGACACCCAGAGCTGTGTGCACACTACTGCTGTTACCTCATTACACTGCAGGCACAGTACCACTCCAGTGTATTATTATGTCACTGTATTCTGATAGTACTATTGTATCTCTCTGTGTGAGACACTCCACAGCCCACTGACCCCCAGAGCTGTGTGCACACTACTGCTGTTACCTCATTACACTGCAGGCACAGAACCCCTCCAGTGCATTATTATGTCCCTGTACTCTGATAGTACTATTGTATCTCTGTGTGTGACACCCCACAGCCCACTGACACCCAGAGCTGTGTGCACACTACTGCTGTTACCTCATTACACTGCAGGCACAGAACCACTCCAGTGTATTATTATGTCACTGTATTCTGATAGTACTATTGTATCTCTCTGTGTGACACCCCACAGCCCACTGACACCCAGAGCTGTGCACACTACTGCTGTTACCTCATTACACTGCAGGCACAGAACCACTCCAGTGTATTATTATGTCACTGTATTCTGATAGTACTATTGTATCTCTGTGTGTGACACCCCACAGCCCACTGACACCCAGAGCTGTGTGCACACTACTGCTGTTACCTCATTACAGTGCAGGCACAGAACCACTCCAGTGTATTATTATGTCACTGTATTCTGATAGTACTATTGTATCTCTCTGTGTGTGACACTCCACAGCCCACTGACACCCAGAGCTGTGCACACTACTGCTGTTACCTCATTACACTGCAGGCACAGAACCCCTCCAGTGCATTATTATGTCACTGTACTCTGATAGTACTATTGTATCTCTCTGTGTGACACCCCACAGCCCACTGACACCCAGAGCTGTGTGCACACTACTGCTGTTACCTCATTACACTGCAGGCACAGAACCCCTCCAGTGCATTATTATGTCACTGTACTCTGATAGTACTATTGTATCTCTCTGTGTGACACCCCACAGCCCACTGACACCCAGAGCTGTGTGCACACTACTGCTGTTGTCTCATTACACTGCAGGCACAGAACCCCTCCAGTGCATTATTATGTCACTGTACTCTGATAGTACTATTGTATCTCTCTGTGTGACACCCCACAGCCCACTGACCCCCAGAGCTGTGTGCACACTACTGCTGTTACCTCATTACACTGCAGGCACAGAACCCCTCCAGTGTATTATTATGTCACTGTACTCTGATAGTACTATTGTATCTCTCTGTGTGACACCCCACAGCCCACTGACACCCAGAGCTGTGCGCACACTACTGCTGCTGCCTCATTACACTGCAGGCACAGAACCCCTCCAGTGTATTATTATGTCACTGTATTCTGATAGTACTATTGTATCTCTCTGTGTGTGACACCCCACAGCCCACTGACACCCAGAGCTGTGTGCACACTACTGCTGTTGTCTCATTACACTGCAGGCACAGAACCCCTCCAGTGTATTATTATGTCACTGTACTCTGATAGTACTATTGTATCTCTCTGTGTGACACCCCACAGCCCACTGACACCCAGAGCTGTGTGCACACTACTGCTGTTACCTCATTACACTGCAGGCACAGAACCCCTCCAGTGTATTATTATGTCACTGTACTCTGATAGTACTATTGTATCTCTCTGTGTGAGACACTCCACAGCCCACTGACACCCAGAGCTGTGTGCACACTACTGCTGTTACCTCATTACACTGCAGGCACAGAACCACTCCAGTGCATTATTATGTCACTGTACTCTGATAGTACTATTGTATCTCTCTGTGTGACACCCCACAGCCCACTGACACCCAGAGCTGTGTGCACACTACTGCTGTTGCCTCATTACACTGCAGGCACAGAACCACTCCAGTGCATTATTATGTCCCTGTACTCTGATAGTACTATTGTATATCTCTGTGTGACACCCCACAGCCCACTGACACCCAGAGCTGTGTGCACACTACTGCTGTTGCCTCATTACACTGCAGGCACAGAACCACTCCAGTGTATTATTATGTCCCTGTATTCTGATAGTACTATTGTATCTCTCTGTGTGACACTCCACAGCCCACTGACACCCAGAGCTGTGCGCACACTACTGCTGTTACCTCATTACACTGCAGGCACAGAACCACTCCAGTGCATTATTATGTCACTGTACTCTGATAGTACTATTGTATCTCTCTGTGTGACACCCCACAGCCCACTGACACCCAGAGCTGTGTGCACACTACTGCTGTTACCTCATTACACTGCAGGCACAGAACCCCTCCAGTGTATTATTATGTCACTGTACTCTGATAGTACTATTGTATCTCTGTGTGACACCCCACAGCCCACTGACACCCAGAGCTGTGTGCACACTACTGCTGTTACCTCATTACACTACAGGCACAGCACCACTCCAGTGTATTATTATGTCACTGTACTCTGATAGTACTATTGTATCTGTCTGTGTGTGACACTCCACAGCCCACTGACACCCAGAGCTGTGTGCACACTACTGCTGTTACCTCATTACACTGCAGGCACAGAACCACTCCAGTGTATTATTATGTCACTGTATTCTGATAGTACTATTGTATCTCTCTGTGTGTGACACTCCACAGCCCACTGATACCCAGAGCTGTGTGCACACTACTGCTGTTACCTCATTACACTGCAGGCACAGAACCACTCCAGTGTATTATTATGTCACTGTATTCTGATAGTACTATTGTATCTCTCTGTGTGAGACACCCCACAGCCCACTGACACCCAGAGCTGTGTGCACACTACTGCTGTTACCTCATTACACTGCAGGCACAGAACCACTCCAGTGCATTATTATGTCACTGTATTCTGATAGTACTATTGTATCTCTCTGTGTGAGACACCCCACAGCCCACTGACACCCAGAGCTGTGTGCACACTACTGCTGTTGCCTCATTACACTGCAGGCACAGAACCACTCCAGTGTATTATTATGTCCCTGTATTCTGATAGTACTATTGTATCTCTCTGTGTGTGACACTCCACAGCCCACTGACACCCAGAGCTGTGTGCACACTACTGCTGTTACCTCATTACACTGCAGGCACAGAACCCCTCCAGTGTATTATTATGTCACTGTATTCTGATAGTACTATTGTATCTCTGTGTGTGACACTCCACAGCCCACTGACACCCAGAGCTGTGTGCACACTACTGCTGTTACCTCATTACAGTGCAGGCACAGAACCACTCCAGTGCATTATTATGTCACTGTACTCTGATAGTACTATTGTATCTCTCTGTGTGACACTCCACAGCCCACTGACACCCAGAGCTGTGTGCACACTACTGCTGTTACCTCATTACACTGCAGGCACAGAACCACTCCAGTGTATTATTATGTCCCTGTATTCTGATAGTACTATTGTATCTCTCTGTGTGACACTCCACAGCCCACTGACACCCAGAGCTGTGCGCACACTACTGCTGTTACCTCATTACACTGCAGGCACAGAACCACTCCAGTGCATTATTATGTCACTGTACTCTGATAGTACTATTGTATCTCTCTGTGTGACACCCCACAGCCCACTGACACCCAGAGCTGTGTGCACACTACTGCTGTTACCTCATTACACTGCAGGCACAGAACCCCTCCAGTGTATTATTATGTCACTGTACTCTGATAGTACTATTGTATCTCTGTGTGACACCCCACAGCCCACTGACACCCAGAGCTGTGTGCACACTACTGCTGTTACCTCATTACACTAAAGGCACAGCACCACTCCAGTGTATTATTATGTCACTGTACTCTGATAGTACTATTGTATCTCTCTGTGTGACACCCCACAGCCCACTGACACCCAGAGCTGTGTGCACACTACTGCTGTTACCTCATTACACTGCAGGCACAGAACCACTCCAGTGTATTATTATGTCACTGTATTCTGATAGTACTATTGTATCTGTCTGTGTGTGACACTCCACAGCCCACTGACACCCAGAGCTGTGTGCACACTACTGCTGTTACCTCATTACACTGCAGGCACAGAACCACTCCAGTGTATTATTATGTCACTGTATTCTGATAGTACTATTGTATCTCTCTGTGTGTGACACTCCACAGCCCACTGATACCCAGAGCTGTGTGCACACTACTGCTGTTACCTCATTACACTGCAGGCACAGAACCACTCCAGTGTATTATTATGTCACTGTATTCTGATAGTACTATTGTATCTCTCTGTGTGAGACACCCCACAGCCCACTGACACCCAGAGCTGTGTGCACACTACTGCTGTTACCTCATTACACTGCAGGCACAGAACCACTCCAGTGCATTATTATGTCACTGTATTCTGATAGTACTATTGTATCTCTCTGTGTGAGACACCCCACAGCCCACTGACACCCAGAGCTGTGTGCACACTACTGCTGTTGCCTCATTACACTGCAGGCACAGAACCACTCCAGTGTATTATTATGTCCCTGTATTCTGATAGTACTATTGTATCTCTCTGTGTGTGACACTCCACAGCCCACTGACACCCAGAGCTGTGTGCACACTACTGCTGTTACCTCATTACACTGCAGGCACAGAACCCCTCCAGTGTATTATTATGTCACTGTATTCTGATAGTACTATTGTATCTCTGTGTGTGACACTCCACAGCCCACTGACACCCAGAGCTGTGTGCACACTACTGCTGTTACCTCATTACACTGCAGGCACAGAACCACTCCAGTGTATTATTATGTCACTGTATTCTGATAGTACTATTGTATCTCTGTGTGTGACACTCCACAGCCCACTGACACCCAGAGCTGTGTGCACACTACTGCTGTTACCTCATTACACTGCAGGCACAGAACCCCTCCAGTGTATTATTATGTCACTGTACTCTGATAGTACTATTGTATCTCTGTGTGTGACACCCCACAGCCCACTGACACCCAGAGCTGTGTGCACACTACTGCTGTTACCTCATTACACTGCAGGCACAGAACCACTCCAGTGTATTATTATGTCACTGTATGCTGATAGTACTATTGTATCTCTCTGTGTGTGACACCCCACAGCCCACTGACACCCAGAGCTGTGCACACTACTGCTGTTACCTCATTACACTGCAGGCACAGAACCACTCCAGTGTATTATTATGTCACTGTATTCTGATAGTACTATTGTATCTCTCTGTGTGTGACACTGCACAGCCCACTGACACCCAGAGCTGTGTGCACACTACTGCTGTTACCTCATTACACTGCAGGCACAGAACCACTCCAGTGTATTATTATGTCACTGTATTCTGATAGTACTATTGTATCTCTCTGTGTGACACTCCACAGCCCACTGACACCCAGAGCTGTGTGCACACTACTGCTGTTACCTCATTACACTGCAGGCACAGAACCACTCCAGTGTATTATTATGTCACTGTATTCTGATAGTACTATTGTATCTCTCTGTGTGACACTCCACAGCCCACTGACACCCAGAGCTGTGTGCACACTACTGCTGTTACCTCATTACACTGCAGGCACAGAACCACTCCAGTGCATTATTATGTCACTGTATTCTGATAGTACTATTGTATCTCTCTGTGTGACACCCCACAGCCCACTGACACCCAGAGCTGTGTGCACACTACTGCTGTTACCTCATTACACTGCAGGCACAGAACCACTCCAGTGCATTATTATGTCACTGTATTCTGATAGTACTATTGTATCTCTCTGTGTGACACCCCACAGCCCACTGACACCCAGAGCTGTGCACACTACTGCTGTTACCTCATTACACTGCAGGCACCGAACCACTCCAGTGTATTATTATGTCACTGTATTCTGATAGTACTATTGTATCTCTCTGTGTGACACCCCACAGCCCACTGACACCCAGAGCTGTGTGCACACTACTACTGTTACCTCATTACACTGCAGGCACAGAACCACTCCAGTGTATTATTATGTCACTGTACTCTGATAGTACTATTGTATCTCTCTGTGTGACACCCCACAGCCCACTGACACCCAGAGCTGTGTGCACACTACTGCTGTTACCTCATTACACTGCAGGCACAGAACCCCTCCAGTGTATTATTATGTCACTGTACTCTGATAGTACTATTGTATCTCTCTGTGTGACACTCCACAGCCCACTGACACCCAGAGCTGTGTGCACACTACTGCTGTTACCTCATTACACTGCAGGCACAGAACCCCTCCAGTGTATTATTATGTCACTGTACTCTGATAGTACTATTGTATCTCTCTGTGTGACACTCCACAGCCCACTGACACCCAGAGCTGTGTGCACACTACTGCTGTTACCTCATTACAGTGCAGGCACAGAACCACTCCAGTGCATTATTATGTCACTGTACTCTGATAGTACTATTGTATCTCTCTGTGTGACACTCCACAGCCCACTGACACCCAGAGCTGTGTGCACACTACTGCTGTTACCTCATTACACTGCAGGCACAGAACCCCTCCAGTGTATTATTATGTCACTGTACTCTGATAGTACTATTGTATCTCTCTGTGTGACACTCCACAGCCCACTGACACCCAGAGCTGTGTGCACACTACTGCTGTTACCTCATTACAGTGCAGGCACAGAACCCCTCCAGTGCATTATTATGTCACTGTACTCTGATAGTACTATTGTATCTCTCTGTGTGACACCCCACAGCCCACTGACACCCAGAGCTGTGTGCACACTACTGCTGTTACAGGCACAGAACCACTCCAGTGTATTATTATGTCACTGTACTCTGATAGTACTATTGTATCTCTCTGTGTGACACCCCACAGCCCACTGACACCCAGAGCTGTGTGCACACTACTGCTGTTACAGGCACAGAACCACTCCAGTGTATTATTATGTCACTGTACTCTGATAGTACTATTGTATCTCTCTGTGTGACACCCCACAGCCCACTGACACCCAGAGCTGTGTGCACACTACTGCTGTTACCTCATTACACTGCAGGCACAGAACCACTCCAGTGCATTATTATGTCACTGTATTCTGATAGTACTATTGTATCTCTCTGTGTGACACTCCACAGCCCACTGACACCCAGAGCTGTGTGCACACTACTGCTGTTACCTCATTACACTGCAGGCACAGAACCACTCCAGTGCATTATTATGTCACTGTACTCTGATAGTACTATTGTATCTCTGTGTGACACTCCACAGCCCACTGACACCCAGAGCTGTGTGCACACTACTGCTGTTACCTCATTACACTGCAGGCACAGAACCACTCCAGTGTATTATTATGTCACTGTATTCTGATAGTACTATTGTATCTCTCTGTGTGTGACACCCCACAGCCCACTGACACCCAGAGCTGTGTGCACACTACTGCTGTTACCTCATTACACTGCAGGCACAGTACCACTCCAGTGCATTATTATGTCACTGTATTCTGATAGTACTATTGTATCTCTCTGTGTGTGACACCCCACAGCCCACTGACACCCAGAGCTGTGTGCACACTACTGCTGCTGCCTCATTACACTGCAGGCACAGAACCACTCCAGTGTATTATTATGTCACTGTACTCTGATAGTACTATTGTATCTCTCTGTGTGACACCCCACAGCCCACTGACCCCCAGAGCTGTGTGCACACTACTGCTGTTACCTCATTACACTGCAGGCACAGAACCACTCCAGTGTATTATTATGTCACTGTATTCTGATAGTACTATTGTATCTCTCTGTGTGACACCCCACAGCCCACTGACACCCAGAGCTGTGTGCACACTACTGCTGTTACCTCATTACACTGCAGGCACAGAACCACTCCAGTGTATTATTATGTCACTGTACTCTGATAGTACTATTGTATCTCTCTGTGTGACACCCCACAGCCCACTGACCCCCAGAGCTGTGTGCACACTACTGCTGTTACCTCATTACACTGCAGGCACAGAACCACTCCAGTGTATTATTATGTCACTGTATTCTGATAGTACTATTGTATCTCTGTGTGAGACACTGCACAGCCCACTGACACCCAGAGCTGTGTGCACACTACTGCTGTTACCTCATTACACTGCTGGCACAGAACCACTCCAGTGCATTATTATGTCACTGTATTCTGATAGTACTATTGTATCTCTGTGTGACACCGCACAGCCCACTGACACCCAGAGCTGTGTGCACACTACTGCTGTTACCTCATTACACTGCAGGCACAGAACCACTCCAGTGTATTATTATGTCACTGTACTCTGATAGTACTATTGTATCTCTCTGTGTGACACCCCACAGCCCACTGACACCCAGAGCTGTGTGCACACTACTGCTGTTACCTCATTACACTGCAGGCACAGAACCACTCCAGTGTATTAATATGTCACTGTATTCTGATAGTACTATTGTATCTCTCTGTGTGACACCCCACAGCCCACTGACACCCAGAGCTGTGTGCACACTACTGCTGTTACCTCATTACACTGCAGGCACAGAACCACTCCAGTGTATTATAATGTCACTGTATTCTGATAGTACTATTGTATCTCTCTGTGTGAGACACTCCACAGCCCACTGACACCCAGAGCTGTGTGCACACTACTGCTGTTACCTCATTACACTGCAGGCACAGAACCACTCCAGTGTATTATTATGTCACTGTATTCTGATAGTACTATTGTATCTCTCTGTGTGACACCCCACAGCCCACTGACACCCAGAGCTGTGTGCACACTACTGCTGTTACCTCATTACACTGCAGGCACAGACCCACTCCAGTGTATTATTATGTCACTGTATTCTGATAGTACTATTGTATCTCTCTGTGTGTGACACTGCACAGCCCACTGACACCCAGAGCTGTGTGCACACTACTGCTGTTACCTCATTACACTGCAGGCACAGAACCACTCCAGTGCATTATTATGTCACTGTATTCTGATAGTACTATTGTATCTCTCTGTGTGACACTCCACAGCCCACTGACACCCAGAGCTGTGTGCACACTACTGCTGTTACCTCATTACACTGCAGGCACAGCACCACTCCAGTGTATTATTATGTCACTGTATTCTGATAGTACTATTGTATCTCTCTGTGTGTGACACCCCACAGCCCACTGACACCCAGAGCTGTGTGCACACTACTGCTGTTACCTCATTACACTGCAGGCACAGAACCACTCCAGTGTATTATTATGTCACTGTATTCTGATAGTACTATTGTATCTCTCTGTGTGACACTGCACAGCCCACTGACACCCAGAGCTGTGTGCACACTACTGCTTTTACCTCATTACACTGCAGGCACAGCACCACTCCAGTGTATTATTATGTCACTGTATTCTGATAGTACTATTGTATCTCTCTGTGTGACACTCCACAGCCCACTGACACCCAGAGCTGTGCGCACTACTGCTGTTACCTCATTACACTGCAGGCACAGAACCACTCCAGTGCATTATTATGTCACTGTACTCTGATAGTACTATTGTATCTCTCTGTGTGACACTCCACAGCCCACTGACACCCAGAGCTGTGCGCACTACTGCTGTTACCTCATTACACTGCAGGCACAGAACCACTCCAGTGCATTATTATGTCACTGTACTCTGATAGTACTATTGTATCTCTGTGTGTGACACTGCACAGCCCACTGACACCCAGAGCTGTGTGCACACTACTGCTGTTATCTCATTACACTGCAGGCACAGCACCACTCCAGTGTATTATTATGTCACTGTACTCTGATAGTACTATTGTATCTCTCTGTGTGACACCCCACAGCCCACTGACACCCAGAGCTGTGTGCACACTACTGCTGTTACCTCATTACACTGCAGGCACAGAACCACTCCAGTGTATTATTATGTCACTGTACTCTGATAGTACTATTGTATCTCTCTGTGTGTGACACTGCACAGCCCACTGACACCCAGAGCTGTGCGCACACTACTGCTGCTGCCTCATTACACTGCAGGCACAGCACCACTCCAGTGTATTATTATGTCACTGTATTCTGATAGTACTATTGCATCTCTCTGTGTGACACTCCACAGCCCACTGACACCCAGAGCTGTGTGCACACTACTGCTGTTACCTCATTACACTGCAGGCACAGGACCACTCCAGTGTATTATTATGTCACTGTACTCTGATAGTACTATTGTATCTCTCTGTGTGACACTCCACAGCCCACTGACACCCAGAGCTGTGTGCACACTACTGCTGCTGCCTCATTACACTGCAGGCACAGGACCACTCCAGTGTATTATTATGTCACTGTACTCTGATAGTACTATTGTATCTCTCTGTGTGAGACACCCCACAGCCCACTGACACCCAGAGCTGTGTGCACACTACTGCTGTTACCTCATTACACTGCAGGCACAGAACCACTCCAGTGCATTATTATGTCACTGTATTCTGATAGTACTATTGTATCTCTCTGTGTGTGACACCCCACAGCCCACTGACACCCAGAGCTGTGTGCACACTACTGCTGTTACCTCATTACACTGCAGGCACAGAACCACTCCAGTGTATTATTATGTCACTGTACTCTGATAGTACTATTGTATCTCTGTGTGACACTCCACAGCCCACTGACACCCAGAGCTGTGTGCACACTACTGCTGTTACCTCATTACACTGCAGGCACAGAACCACTCCAGTGTATTATTATGTCACTGTACTCTGATAGTACTATTGTATCTCTCTGTGTGACACCCCACAGCCCACTGACACCCAGAGCTGTGTGCACACTACTGCTGTTACCTCATTACACTGCAGGCACAGAACCACTCCAGTGTATTATTATGTCACTGTATTCTGATAGTACTATTGTATCTCTCTGTGTGTGACACCCCACAGCCCACTGACACCCAGAGCTGTGTGCACACTACTGCTGATGTCTCATTACACTGCAGGCACAGAACCACTCCAGTGTATTATTATGTCACTGTATTCTGATAGTACTATTGTATCTCTCTGTGTGACACCCCACAGCCCACTGACACCCAGAGCTGTGTGCACACTACTGCTGTTACCTCATTACACTGCAGGCACAGAACCACTCCAGTGTATTATTATGTCACTGTATTCTGATAGTACTATTGTATCTCTCTGTGTGTGACACCCCACAGCCCACTGACACCCAGAGCTGTGTGCACACTACTGCTGTTACCTCATTACAGTGCAGGCACAGAACCACTCCAGTGCATTATTATGTCACTGTACTCTGATAGTACTATTGTATCTCTCTGTGTGACACCCCACAGCCCACTGACCCCCAGAGCTGTGTGCACACTACTGCTGTTACCTCATTACACTGCAGGCACAGAACCACTCCAGTGTATTATTATGTCACTGTAATCTGATAGTACTATTGTATCTCTCTGTGTGACACCCCACAGCCCACTAACACCCAGAGCTGTGTGCACACTACTGCTGCTGCCTCATTACACTGCAGGCACAGAACCACTCCAGTGCATTATTATGTCACTGTACTCTGATAGTACTATTGTATCTCTCTGTGTGACACCCCACAGCCCACTGACACCCAGAGCTGTGTGCACACTACTACTGTTACCTCATTACACTGCAGGCACAGAACCACTCCAGTGTATTATTATGTCACTGTATTCTGATAGTACTATTGTATCTCTCTGTGTGACACCCCACAGCCCACTGACACCCAGAGCTGTGTGCACACTACTGCTGTTACCTCATTACACTGCAGGCACAGAACCACTCCAGTGTATTATTATGTCACTGTATTCTGATAGTACTATTGTATCTCTCTGTGTGACACCCCACAGCCCACTAACACCCAGAGCTGTGTGCACACTACTGCTGTTACCTCATTACACTGCAGGCACAGAACCACTCCAGTGTATTATTATGTCACTGTATTCTGATAGTACTATTGTATCTCTCTGTGTGACACCCCACAGCCCACTGACACCCAGAGCTGTGTGCACACTACTGCTGTTACCTCATTACACTGCAGGCACAGCACCACTCCAGTGTATTATTATGTCACTGTACTCTGATAGTACTATTGTATCTCTCTGTGTGACACCCCACAGCCCACTGACACCCAGAGCTGTGTGCACACTACTACTGTTACCTCATTACACTGCAGGCACAGAACCACTCCAGTGTATTATTATGTCACTGTATTCTGATAGTACTATTGTATCTCTCTGTGTGACACCCCACAGCCCACTGACACCCAGAGCTGTGTGCACACTACTGCTGTTACCTCATTACACTGCAGGCACAGAACCACTCCAGTGTATTATTATGTCACTGTATTCTGATAGTACTATTGTATCTCTCTGTGTGAGACACCCCACAGCCCACTGACACCCAGAGCTGTGTGCACACTACTGCTGTTACCTCATTACACTGCAGGCACAGAACCACTCCAGTGCATTATAATGTCACTGTACTCTGATAGTACTATTGTATCTCTCTGTGTGACACCCCACAGACCACTGACACCCAGAGCTGTGTGCACACTACTGCTGTTACCTCATTACACTGCAGGCACAGAACCACTCCAGTGTATTATTATGTCACTGTAATCTGATAGTACTATTGTATCTCTCTGTGTGACACCCCACAGCCCACTAACACCCAGAGCTGTGTGCACACTACTGCTGCTGCCTCATTACACTGCAGGCACAGAACCACTCCAGTGCATTATTATGTCACTGTACTCTGATAGTACTATTGTATCTCTCTGTGTGACACCCCACAGCCCACTGACACCCAGAGCTGTGTGCACACTACTACTGTTACCTCATTACACTGCAGGCACAGAACCACTCCAGTGTATTATTATGTCACTGTATTCTGATAGTACTATTGTATCTCTCTGTGTGACACCCCACAGCCCACTGACACCCAGAGCTGTGTGCACACTACTGCTGTTACCTCATTACACTGCAGGCACAGAACCACTCCAGTGTATTATTATGTCACTGTATTCTGATAGTACTATTGTATCTCTCTGTGTGACACCCCACAGCCCACTAACACCCAGAGCTGTGTGCACACTACTGCTGTTACCTCATTACACTGCAGGCACAGCACCACTCCAGTGTATTATTATGTCACTGTACTCTGATAGTACTATTGTATCTCTCTGTGTGACACCCCACAGCCCACTGACACCCAGAGCTGTGTGCACACTACTACTGTTACCTCATTACACTGCAGGCACAGAACCACTCCAGTGTATTATTATGTCACTGTATTCTGATAGTACTATTGTATCTCTCTGTGTGACACCCCACAGCCCACTGACACCCAGAGCTGTGTGCACACTACTGCTGTTACCTCATTACACTGCAGGCACAGAACCACTCCAGTGTATTATTATGTCACTGTATTCTGATAGTACTATTGTATCTCTCTGTGTGACACCCCACAGCCCACTAACACCCAGAGCTGTGTGCACACTACTGCTGTTACCTCATTACACTGCAGGCACAGAACCCCTCCAGTGTATTATTATGTCACTGTATTCTGATAGTACTATTGTATCTCTCTGTGTGACACCCCACAGCCCACTGACACCCAGAGCTGTGTGCACACTACTGCTGTTACCTCATTACACTGCAGGCACAGAACCACTCCAGTGTATTATTATGTCACTGTATTCTGATAGTACTATTGTATCTCTGTGTGTGAGACACCCCACAGCCCACTGACACCCAGAGCTGTGTGCACACTACTGCTGTTACCTCATTACACTGCAGGCACAGAACCACTCCAGTGCATTATTATGTCACTGTATTCTGATAGCACTATTGCATCTCTCTGTGTGACACCCCACAGCCCACTGACACCCAGAGCTGTGTGCACACTACTGCTGTTACCTCATTACACTGCAGGCACAGAACCACTCCAGTGTATTATTATGTCACTGTATTCTGATAGTACTATTGTATCTCAGTATGTGTGTGACACTCCACAGCCCACTGACACCCAGAGCTGTGTGCACACTACTGCTGTTACCTCATTACACTGCAGGCACAGTACCACTCCAGTGCATTATTATGTCACTGTATTCTGATAGCACTATTGCATCTCTCTGTGTGACACCCCACAGCCCACTGACACCCAGAGCTGTGTGCACACTACTGCTGTTACCTCATTACACTGCAGGCACAGTACCACTCCAGTGCATTATTATGTCACTGTATTCTGATAGCACTATTGCATCTCTCTGTGTGACACCCCACAGCCCACTGACACCCAGAGCTGTGCACACTACTGCTGTTACCTCATTACACTGCAGGCACAGAACCACTCCTGTGCATTATTATGTCACTGTACTCTGATAGTACTATTGTATCTCTCTGTGTGACACCCCACAGCCCACTGACACCCAGAGCTGTGTGCACACTACTGCTGTTACCTCATTACACTGCAGGCACAGAACCACTCCAGTGCATTATTATGTCACTGTATTCTGATAGTACTATTGTATCTCTCTGTGTGACACCCCACAGCCCACTGACACCCAGAGCTGTGCACACTACTGCTGTTACCTCATTACAGTGCAGGCACAGAACCACTCCAGTGCATTATTATGTCACTGTATTCTGATAGTACTATTGCATCTCTCTGTGTGACACCCCACAGCCCACTGACACCCAGAGCTGTGCACACTACTGCTGTTACCTCATTACAGTGCAGGCACAGAACCACTCCAGTGCATTATTATGTCACTGTATTCTGATAGTACTATTGCATCTCTCTGTGTGACACCCCACAGCCCACTGACCCCCAGAGCTGTGTGCACACTACTGCTGTTACCTCATTACACTGCAGGCACAGAACCACTCCAGTGCATTATTATGTCACTGTATTCTGAAAGTACTATTGCATCTCTCTGTGTGACACCCCACAGCCCACTGACACCCAGAGCTGTGTGCACACTACTGCTGTTACCTCATTACACTGCAGGCACAGAACCACTCCAGTGCATTATTATGTCACTGTATTCTGATAGTACTATTGTATCTCTCTGTGTGACACTCCACAGCCCACTGACACCCAGAGCTGTGTGCACACTACTGCTGTTACCTCATTACACTGCAGGCACAGGACCACTCCAGTGTATTATTATGTCACTGTACTCTAATAGTACTATTGTATCTCTCTGTGTGACACTCCACAGCCCACTGACACCCAGAGCTGTGTGCACACTACTGCTGCTGCCTCATTACACTGCAGGCACAGGACCACTCCAGTGTATTATTATGTCACTGTACTCTGATAGTACTATTGTATCTCTCTGTGTGAGACACCCCACAGCCCACTGACACCCAGAGCTGTGTGCACACTACTGCTGTTACCTCATTACACTGCAGGCACAGAACCACTCCAGTGCATTATTATGTCACTGTATTCTGATAGTACTATTGTATCTCTCTGTGTGTGACACCCCACAGCCCACTGACACCCAGAGCTGTGTGCACACTACTGCTGTTACCTCATTACACTGCAGGCACAGAACCACTCCAGTGTATTATTATGTCACTGTACTCTGATAGTACTATTGTATCTCTGTGTGACACTCCACAGCCCACTGACACCCAGAGCTGTGTGCACACTACTGCTGTTACCTCATTACACTGCAGGCACAGAACCACTCCAGTGTATTATTATGTCACTGTACTCTGATAGTACTATTGTATCTCTCTGTGTGACACCCCACAGCCCACTGACACCCAGAGCTGTGTGCACACTACTGCTGTTACCTCATTACACTGCAGGCACAGAACCACTCCAGTGTATTATTATGTCACTGTATTCTGATAGTACTATTGTATCTCTCTGTGTGTGACACCCCACAGCCCACTGACACCCAGAGCTGTGTGCACACTACTGCTGATGTCTCATTACACTGCAGGCACAGAACCACTCCAGTGTATTATTATGTCACTGTATTCTGATAGTACTATTGTATCTCTCTGTGTGACACCCCACAGCCCACTGACACCCAGAGCTGTGTGCACACTACTGCTGTTACCTCATTACACTGCAGGCACAGAACCACTCCAGTGTATTATTATGTCACTGTATTCTGATAGTACTATTGTATCTCTCTGTGTGTGACACCCCACAGCCCACTGACACCCAGAGCTGTGTGCACACTACTGCTGTTACCTCATTACACTGCAGGCACAGAACCACTCCAGTGCATTATTATGTCACTGTACTCTGATAGTACTATTGTATCTCTCTGTGTGACACCCCACAGCCCACTGACCCCCAGAGCTGTGTGCACACTACTGCTGTTACCTCATTACACTGCAGGCACAGAACCACTCCAGTGTATTATTATGTCACTGTAATCTGATAGTACTATTGTATCTCTCTGTGTGACACCCCACAGCCCACTAACACCCAGAGCTGTGTGCACACTACTGCTGCTGCCTCATTACACTGCAGGCACAGAACCACTCCAGTGCATTATTATGTCACTGTACTCTGATAGTACTATTGTATCTCTCTGTGTGACACCCCACAGCCCACTGACACCCAGAGCTGTGTGCACACTACTACTGTTACCTCATTACACTGCAGGCACAGAACCACTCCAGTGTATTATTATGTCACTGTATTCTGATAGTACTATTGTATCTCTCTGTGTGACACCCCACAGCCCACTGACACCCAGAGCTGTGTGCACACTACTGCTGTTACCTCATTACACTGCAGGCACAGAACCACTCCAGTGTATTATTATGTCACTGTATTCTGATAGTACTATTGTATCTCTCTGTGTGACACCCCACAGCCCACTAACACCCAGAGCTGTGTGCACACTACTGCTGTTACCTCATTACACTGCAGGCACAGAACCACTCCAGTGTATTATTATGTCACTGTATTCTGATAGTACTATTGTATCTCTCTGTGTGACACCCCACAGCCCACTGACACCCAGAGCTGTGTGCACACTACTGCTGTTACCTCATTACACTGCAGGCACAGCACCACTCCAGTGTATTATTATGTCACTGTATTCTGATAGTACTATTGTATCTCTCTGTGTGACACCCCACAGCCCACTGACACCCAGAGCTGTGTGCACACTACTGCTGTTACCTCATTACACTGCAGGCACAGAACCACTCCAGTGTATTATTATGTCACTGTATTCTGATAGTACTATTGTATCTCTCTGTGTGACACCCCACAGCCCACTGACACCCAGAGCTGTGTGCACACTACTGCTGTTACCTCATTACACTGCAGGCACAGAACCACTCCAGTGTATTATTATGTCACTGTACTCTGATAGTACTATTGTATCTCTCTGTGTGACACCCCACAGCCCACTGACACCCAGAGCTGTGTGCACACTACTACTGTTACCTCATTACACTGCAGGCACAGAACCACTCCAGTGTATTATTATGTCACTGTATTCTGATAGTACTATTGTATCTCTCTGTGTGACACCCCACAGCCCACTGACACCCAGAGCTGTGTGCACACTACTACTGTTACCTCATTACACTGCAGGCACAGAACCACTCCAGTGTATTATTATGTCACTGTATTCTGATAGTACTATTGTATCTCTCTGTGTGACACCCCACAGCCCACTAACACCCAGAGCTGTGTGCACACTACTGCTGTTACCTCATTACACTGCAGGCACAGACCCACTCCAGTGTATTATTATGTCACTGTATTCTGATAGTACTATTGTATCTCTGTGTGTGACACTCCACAGCCCACTAACACCCAGAGCTGTGTGCACACTACTGCTGTTACCTCATTACACTGCAGGCACAGAACCCCTCCAGTGTATTATTATGTCACTGTATTCTGATAGTACTATTGTATCTCTCTGTGTGACACCCCACAGCCCACTGACACCCAGAGCTGTGTGCACACTACTGCTGTTACCTCATTACACTGCAGGCACAGAACCACTCCAGTGTATTATTATGTCACTGTATTCTGATAGTACTATTGTATCTCTGTGTGTGAGACACCCCACAGCCCACTGACACCCAGAGCTGTGTGCACACTACTGCTGTTACCTCATTACACTGCAGGCACAGAACCACTCCAGTGCATTATTATGTCACTGTATTCTGATAGTACTATTGTATCTCTCTGTGTGACACCCCACAGCCCACTAACACCCAGAGCTGTGTGCACACTACTGCTGTTACCTCATTACACTGCAGGCACAGAACCACTCCAGTGCATTATTATGTCACTGTATTCTGATAGTACTATTGTATCTCTCTGTGTGACACTCCACAGCCCACTGACACCCAGAGCTGTGTGCACACTACTGCTGTTACCTCATTACACTGCAGGCACAGAACCACTCCAGTGCATTATTATGTCACTGTATTCTGATAGCACTATTGCATCTCTCTGTGTGACACCCCACAGCCCACTGACACCCAGAGCTGTGCACACTACTGCTGTTACCTCATTACACTGCAGGCACAGTACCACTCCAGTGCATTATTATGTCACTGTATTCTGATAGCACTATTGCATCTCTCTGTGTGACACCCCACAGCCCACTGACACCCAGAGCTGTGTGCACACTACTGCTGTTACCTCATTACACTGCAGGCACAGTACCACTCCAGTGCATTATTATGTCACTGTATTCTGATAGCACTATTGCATCTCTCTGTGTGACACTCACAGCCCACTGACACCCAGAGCTGTGTGCACACTACTGCTGTTACCTCATTACACTGCAGGCACAGAACCCCTCCAGTGTATTATTATGTCACTGTACTCTGATAGTACTATTGTATCTCTCTGTGTGACACCCCACAGCCCACTGACACCCAGAGCTGTGTGCACACTACTGCTGTTACCTCATTACACTGCAGGCACAGAACCACTCCTGTGCATTATTATGTCACTGTACTCTGATAGTACTATTGTATCTCTCTGTGTGTGACACTCCACAGCCCACTGACACCCAGAGCTGTGTGCACACTACTGCTGTTACCTCATTACACTGCAGGCACAGAACCACTCCAGTGTATTATTATGTCACTGTACTCTGATAGTACTATTGTATCTCTCTGTGTGACACCCCACAGCCCACTGACACCCAGAGCTGTGTGCACACTACTGCTGTTACCTCATTACACTGCAGGCACAGAACCACTCCAGTGTATTATTATGTCACTGTATTCTGATAGTACTATTGTATCTCTCTGTGTGAGACACCCCACAGCCCACTGACACCCAGAGCTGTGTGCACACTACTGCTGTTACCTCATTACACTGCAGGCACAGAACCACTCCAGTGCATTATTATGTCACTGTACTCTGATAGTACTATTGTATCTCTCTGTGTGACACCCCACAGCCCACTGACCCCCAGAGCTGTGTGCACACTACTGCTGTTACCTCATTACACTGCAGGCACAGAACCACTCCAGTGTATTATTATGTCACTGTAATCTGATAGTACTATTGTATCTCTCTGTGTGACACCCCACAGCCCACTAACACCCAGAGCTGTGTGCACACTACTGCTGCTGCCTCATTACACTGCAGGCACAGAACCACTCCAGTGCATTATTATGTCACTGTACTCTGATAGTACTATTGTATCTCTCTGTGTGACACCCCACAGCCCACTGACACCCAGAGCTGTGTGCACACTACTACTGTTACCTCATTACACTGCAGGCACAGAACCACTCCAGTGTATTATTATGTCACTGTATTCTGATAGTACTATTGTATCTCTCTGTGTGACACCCCACAGCCCACTGACACCCAGAGCTGTGTGCACACTACTGCTGTTACCTCATTACACTGCAGGCACAGAACCACTCCAGTGTATTATTATGTCACTGTATTCTGATAGTACTATTGTATCTCTCTGTGTGACACCCCACAGCCCACTAACACCCAGAGCTGTGTGCACACTACTGCTGTTACCTCATTACACTGCAGGCACAGCACCACTCCAGTGTATTATTATGTCACTGTACTCTGATAGTACTATTGTATCTCTCTGTGTGACACCCCACAGCCCACTGACACCCAGAGCTGTGTGCACACTACTACTGTTACCTCATTACACTGCAGGCACAGAACCACTCCAGTGTATTATTATGTCACTGTATTCTGATAGTACTATTGTATCTCTCTGTGTGACACCCCACAGCCCACTGACACCCAGAGCTGTGTGCACACTACTGCTGTTACCTCATTACACTGCAGGCACAGAACCACTCCAGTGTATTATTATGTCACTGTATTCTGATAGTACTATTGTATCTCTCTGTGTGACACCCCACAGCCCACTAACACCCAGAGCTGTGTGCACACTACTGCTGTTACCTCATTACACTGCAGGCACAGAACCACTCCAGTGCATTATTATGTCACTGTATTCTGATAGCACTATTGCATCTCTCTGTGTGACACCCCACAGCCCACTGACACCCAGAGCTGTGTGCACACTACTGCTGTTACCTCATTACACTGCAGGCACAGAACCCCTCCAGTGTATTATTATGTCACTGTACTCTGATAGTACTATTGTATCTCTGTGTGACACCCCACAGCCCACTGACACCCAGAGCTGTGTGCACACTACTGCTGTTACCTCATTACACTGCAGGCACAGAACCACTCCAGTGTATTATTATGTCACTGTATTCTGATAGCACTATTGCATCTCTCTGTGTGACACCCCACAGCCCACTGACACCCAGAGCTGTGTGCACACTACTGCTGTTACCTCATTACACTGCAGGCACAGACCCACTCCAGTGTATTATTATGTCACTGTATTCTGATAGTACTATTGTATCTCTCTGTGTGTGACACTGCACAGCCCACTGACACCCAGAGCTGTGTGCACACTACTGCTGTTACCTCATTACACTGCAGGCACAGAACCACTCCAGTGTATTATTATGTCACTGTATTCTGATAGTACTATTGTATCTCTCTGTGTGACACCCCACAGCCCACTGACACCCAGAGCTGTGTGCACACTACTGCTGTTACCTCATTACACTGCAGGCACAGAACCACTCCAGTGTATTATTATGTCACTGTATTCTGATAGTACTATTGTATCTCTGTGTGTGAGACACCCCACAGCCCACTGACACCCAGAGCTGTGTGCACACTACTGCTGTTACCTCATTACACTGCAGGCACAGAACCACTCCAGTGCATTATTATGTCACTGTATTCTGATAGCACTATTGCATCTCTCTGTGTGACACCCCACAGCCCACTGACACCCAGAGCTGTGTGCACACTACTGCTGTTACCTCATTACACTGCAGGCACAGAACCACTCCAGTGTATTATTATGTCACTGTATTCTGATAGTACTATTGTATCTCAGTATGTGTGTGACACTCCACAGCCCACTGACACCCAGAGCTGTGTGCACACTACTGCTGTTACCTCATTACACTGCAGGCACAGTACCACTCCAGTGCATTATTATGTCACTGTATTCTGATAGCACTATTGCATCTCTCTGTGTGACACCCCACAGCCCACTGACACCCAGAGCTGTGTGCACACTACTGCTGTTACCTCATTACACTGCAGGCACAGTACCACTCCAGTGCATTATTATGTCACTGTATTCTGATAGCACTATTGCATCTCTCTGTGTGACACCCCACAGCCCACTGACACCCAGAGCTTTGCACACTACTGCTGTTACCTCATTACACTGCAGGCACAGAACCACTCCTGTGCATTATTATGTCACTGTACTCTGATAGTACTATTGTATCTCTCTGTGTGACACCCCACAGCCCACTGACACCCAGAGCTGTGTGCACACTACTGCTGTTACCTCATTACACTGCAGGCACAGAACCACTCCAGTGCATTATTATGTCACTGTATTCTGATAGTACTATTGTATCTCTCTGTGTGACACCCCACAGCCCACTGACACCCAGAGCTGTGCACACTACTGCTGTTACCTCATTACAGTGCAGGCACAGAACCACTCCAGTGCATTATTATGTCACTGTATTCTGATAGTACTATTGCATCTCTCTGTGTGACACCCCACAGCCCACTGACACCCAGAGCTGTGCACACTACTGCTGTTACCTCATTACAGTGCAGGCACAGAACCACTCCAGTGCATTATTATGTCACTGTATTCTGATAGTACTATTGCATCTCTCTGTGTGACACCCCACAGCCCACTGACCCCCAGAGCTGTGTGCACACTACTGCTGTTACCTCATTACACTGCAGGCACAGAACCACTCCAGTGCATTATTATGTCACTGTATTCTGATAGTACTATTGTATCTCTCTGTGTGACACCCCACAGCCCACTGACACCCAGAGCTGTGTGCACACTACTGCTGTTACCTCATTACACTGCAGGCACAGAACCACTCCAGTGCATTATTATGTCACTGTATTCTGATAGTACTATTGCATCTCTCTGTGTGACACCCCACAGCCCACTGACACCCAGAGCTGTGTGCACACTACTGCTGTTACCTCATTACACTGCAGGCACAGAGCCACTCCAGTGTATTATTATGTCACTGTACTCTGATAGTACTATTGTATCTCTCTGTGTGACACCCCACAGCCCACTGACACCCAGAGCTGTGTGCACACTACTGCTGTTACCTCATTACACTGCAGGCACAGAACCACTCCAGTGTATTATTATGTCCCTGTATTCTGATAGTACTATTGTATCTCTCTGTGTGACACTCCACAGCCCACTGACACCCAGAGCTGTGTGCACACTACTGCTGTTACCTCATTACACTGCAGGCACAGAGCCACTCCAGTGTATTATTATGTCACTGTACTCTGATAGTACTATTGTATCTCTCTGTGTGACACCCCACAGCCCACTGACACCCAGAGCTGTGTGCACACTACTGCTGTTACCTCATTACACTGCAGGCACAGAACCACTCCAGTGTATTATTATGTCCCTGTATTCTGATAGTACTATTGTATCTCTCTGTGTGACACTCCACAGCCCACTGACACCCAGAGCTGTGTGCACACTACTGCTGTTACCTCATTACACTGCAGGCACAGAGCCACTCCAGTGTATTATTATGTCACTGTATTCTGATAGTACTATTGTATCTCTCTGTGTGTGACACCCCACAGCCCACTGACACCCAGAGCTGTGTGCACACTACTGCTGTTACCTCATTACACTGCAGGCACAGAACCACTCCAGTGTATTATTATGTCACTGTATTCTGATAGTACTATTGTATCTCTCTGTGTGACACCCCACAGCCCACTGACACCCAGAGCTGTGTGCACACTACTGCTGTTACCTCATTACACTGCAGGCACAGAACCACTCCAGTGTATTATTATGTCACTGTATTCTGATAGTACTATTGCATCTCTCTGTGTGTGACACCCCACAGCCCACTGACACCCAGAGCTGTGTGCACACTACTGCTGTTACCTCATTACACTGCAGGCACAGAGCCACTCCAGTGTATTATTATGTCACTGTACTCTGATAGTACTATTGTATCTCTCTGTGTGTGACACCCCACAGCCCACTGACACCCAGAGCTGTGTGCACACTACTACTGTTACCTCATTACACTGCAGGCACAGAACCACTCCAGTGTATTATTATGTCACTGTATTCTGATAGTACTATTGTATCTCTCTGTGTGACACCCCACAGCCCACTGACACCCAGAGCTGTGTGCACACTACTGCTGTTACCTCATTACACTGCAGGCACAGAACCACTCCAGTGTATTATTATGTCACTGTATTCTGATAGTACTATTGTATCTCTCTGTGTGACACCCCACAGCCCACTAACACCCAGAGCTGTGTGCACACTACTGCTGTTACCTCATTACACTGCAGGCACAGAACCCCTCCAGTGTATTATTATGTCACTGTATTCTGATAGTACTATTGTATCTCTCTGTGTGACACCCCACAGCCCACTGACACCCAGAGCTGTGTGCACACTACTGCTGTTACCTCATTACACTGCAGGCACAGAACCACTCCAGTGTATTATTATGTCACTGTATTCTGATAGTACTATTGTATCTCTGTGTGTGAGACACCCCACAGCCCACTGACACCCAGAGCTGTGTGCACACTACTGCTGTTACCTCATTACACTGCAGGCACAGAACCACTCCAGTGCATTATTATGTCACTGTATTCTGATAGCACTATTGCATCTCTCTGTGTGACACCCCACAGCCCACTGACACCCAGAGCTGTGCACACTACTGCTGTTACCTCATTACACTGCAGGCACAGTACCACTCCAGTGCATTATTATGTCACTGTATTCTGATAGCACTATTGCATCTCTCTGTGTGACACCCCACAGCCCACTGACACCCAGAGCTGTGTGCACACTACTGCTGTTACCTCATTACACTGCAGGCACAGTACCACTCCAGTGCATTATTATGTCACTGTATTCTGATAGCACTATTGCATCTCTCTGTGTGACACCCCACAGCCCACTGACACCCAGAGCTGTGCACACTACTGCTGTTACCTCATTACACTGCAGGCACAGAACCACTCCTGTGCATTATTATGTCACTGTACTCTGATAGTACTATTGTATCTCTCTGTGTGTGACACTCCACAGCCCACTGACACCCAGAGCTGTGTGCACACTACTGCTGTTACCTCATTACACTGCAGGCACAGAACCACTCCAGTGTATTATTATGTCACTGTACTCTGATAGTACTATTGTATCTCTCTGTGTGACACCCCACAGCCCACTGACACCCAGAGCTGTGTGCACACTACTGCTGTTACCTCATTACACTGCAGGCACAGAACCACTCCAGTGTATTATTATGTCACTGTATTCTGATAGTACTATTGTATCTCTCTGTGTGAGACACCCCACAGCCCACTGACACCCAGAGCTGTGTGCACACTACTGCTGTTACCTCATTACACTGCAGGCACAGAACCACTCCAGTGCATTATTATGTCACTGTACTCTGATAGTACTATTGTATCTCTCTGTGTGACACCCCACAGCCCACTGACCCCCAGAGCTGTGTGCACACTACTGCTGTTACCTCATTACACTGCAGGCACAGAACCACTCCAGTGTATTATTATGTCACTGTAATCTGATAGTACTATTGTATCTCTCTGTGTGACACCCCACAGCCCACTAACACCCAGAGCTGTGTGCACACTACTGCTGCTGCCTCATTACACTGCAGGCACAGAACCACTCCAGTGCATTATTATGTCACTGTACTCTGATAGTACTATTGTATCTCTCTGTGTGACACCCCACAGCCCACTGACACCCAGAGCTGTGTGCACACTACTACTGTTACCTCATTACACTGCAGGCACAGAACCACTCCAGTGTATTATTATGTCACTGTATTCTGATAGTACTATTGTATCTCTCTGTGTGACACCCCACAGCCCACTGACACCCAGAGCTGTGTGCACACTACTGCTGTTACCTCATTACACTGCAGGCACAGAACCACTCCAGTGTATTATTATGTCACTGTATTCTGATAGTACTATTGTATCTCTCTGTGTGACACCCCACAGCCCACTAACACCCAGAGCTGTGTGCACACTACTGCTGTTACCTCATTACACTGCAGGCACAGCACCACTCCAGTGTATTATTATGTCACTGTACTCTGATAGTACTATTGTATCTCTCTGTGTGACACCCCACAGCCCACTGACACCCAGAGCTGTGTGCACACTACTACTGTTACCTCATTACACTGCAGGCACAGAACCACTCCAGTGTATTATTATGTCACTGTATTCTGATAGTACTATTGTATCTCTCTGTGTGACACCCCACAGCCCACTGACACCCAGAGCTGTGTGCACACTACTGCTGTTACCTCATTACACTGCAGGCACAGAACCACTCCAGTGTATTATTATGTCACTGTATTCTGATAGTACTATTGTATCTCTCTGTGTGACACCCCACAGCCCACTAACACCCAGAGCTGTGTGCACACTACTGCTGTTACCTCATTACACTGCAGGCACAGAACCCCTCCAGTGTATTATTATGTCACTGTATTCTGATAGTACTATTGTATCTCTCTGTGTGACACCCCACAGCCCACTGACACCCAGAGCTGTGTGCACACTACTGCTGTTACCTCATTACACTGCAGGCACAGAACCACTCCAGTGTATTATTATGTCACTGTATTCTGATAGTACTATTGTATCTCTGTGTGTGAGACACCCCACAGCCCACTGACACCCAGAGCTGTGTGCACACTACTGCTGTTACCTCATTACACTGCAGGCACAGTACCACTCCAGTGCATTATTATGTCACTGTATTCTGATAGCACTATTGCATCTCTCTGTGTGACACCCCACAGCCCACTGACACCCAGAGCTGTGTGCACACTACTGCTGTTACCTCATTACACTGCAGGCACAGTACCACTCCAGTGCATTATTATGTCACTGTATTCTGATAGCACTATTGCATCTCTCTGTGTGACACCCCACAGCCCACTGACACCCAGAGCTGTGCACACTACTGCTGTTACCTCATTACACTGCAGGCACAGAACCACTCCTGTGCATTATTATGTCACTGTACTCTGATAGTACTATTGTATCTCTCTGTGTGACACCCCACAGCCCACTGACACCCAGAGCTGTGTGCACACTACTGCTGTTACCTCATTATACTGCAGGCACAGAACCACTCCAGTGCATTATTATGTCACTGTATTCTGATAGTACTATTGTATCTCTCTGTGTGACACCCCACAGCCCACTGACACCCAGAGCTGTGCACACTACTGCTGTTACCTCATTACAGTGCAGGCACAGAACCACTCCAGTGCATTATTATGTCACTGTATTCTGATAGTACTATTGCATCTCTCTGTGTGACACCCCACAGCCCACTGACACCCAGAGCTGTGCACACTACTGCTGTTACCTCATTACACTGCAGGCACAGAACCACTCCAGTGTATTATTATGTCACTGTATTCTGATAGTACTATTGTATCTCTCTGTGTGTGACACCCCACAGCCCACTGACCCCCAGAGCTGTGTGCACACTACTGCTGTTACCTCATTACACTGCAGGCACAGAACCACTCCAGTGTATTATTATGTCACTGTATTCTGATAGTACTATTGTATCTCTGTGTGACACTGCACAGCCCACTGACACCCAGAGCTGTGTGCACACTACTGCTGTTACCTCATTACACTGCAGGCACAGAACCACTCCAGTGTATTATTATGTCACTGTACTCTGATAGTACTATTGTATCTCTCTGTGTGACACCCCACAGCCCACTGACACCCAGAGCTGTGTGCACACTACTGCTGTTACCTCATTACACTGCAGGCACAGAACCACTCCAGTGCATTATTATGTCACTGTATTCTGATAGTACTATTGCATCTCTCTGTGTGACACTCCACAGCCCACTGACACCCAGAGCTGTGTGCACACTACTGCTGTTACCTCATTACACTGCAGGCACAGAGCCACTCCAGTGCATTATTATGTCACTGTATTCTGATAGTACTATTGTATCTCTCTGTGTGACACTCCACAGCCCACTGACACCCAGCGCTGTGTGCACACTACTGCTGTTACCTCATTACACTGCAGGCACAGAACCACTCCAGTGTATTATTATGTCACTGTACTCTGATAGTACTATTGTATCTCTCTGTGTGACACCCCACAGCCCACTGACACCCAGAGCTGTGTGCTCACTACTGCTGTTACCTCATTACAGTGCAGGCACAGAACCACTCCAGTGCATTATTATGTCACTGTATTCTGATAGTACTATTGCATCTCTCTGTGTGACACCCCACAGCCCACTGACCCCCAGAGCTGTGTGCACACTACTGCTGTTACCTCATTACACTGCAGGCACAGAACCACTCCAGTGCATTATTATGTCACTGTATTCTGATAGTACTATTGTATCTCTCTGTGTGACACCCCACAGCCCACTGACACCCAGAGCTGTGTGCACACTACTGCTGTTACCTCATTACACTGCAGGCACAGAACCACTCCAGTGCATTATTATGTCACTGTATTCTGATAGTACTATTGCATCTCTCTGTGTGACACCCCACAGCCCACTGACACCCAGAGCTGTGTGCACACTACTGCTGTTACCTCATTACACTGCAGGCACAGAGCCACTCCAGTGTATTATTATGTCACTGTACTCTGATAGTACTATTGTATCTCTCTGTGTGACACCCCACAGCCCACTGACACCCAGAGCTGTGTGCACACTACTGCTGTTACCTCATTACACTGCAGGCACAGAGCCACTCCAGTGTATTATTATGTCACTGTACTCTGATAGTACTATTGTATCTCTCTGTGTGACACCCCACAGCCCACTGACACCCAGAGCTGTGTGCACACTACTGCTGTTACCTCATTACACTGCAGGCACAGAACCACTCCAGTGTATTATTATGTCCCTGTATTCTGATAGTACTATTGTATCTCTCTGTGTGACACTCCACAGCCCACTGACACCCAGAGCTGTGTGCACACTACTGCTGTTACCTCATTACACTGCAGGCACAGAGCCACTCCAGTGTATTATTATGTCACTGTACTCTGATAGTACTATTGTATCTCTCTGTGTGACACCCCACAGCCCACTGACACCCAGAGCTGTGTGCACACTACTGCTGTTGCCTCATTACACTGCAGGCACAGAACCACTCCAGTGTATTATTATGTCACTGTATTCTGATAGTACTATTGTATCTCTCTGTGTGTGACACCCCACAGCCCACTGACACCCAGAGCTGTGTGCACACTACTGCTGTTACCTCATTACACTGCAGGCACAGAACCACTCCAGTGTATTATTATGTCACTGTATTCTGATAGTACTATTGTATCTCTCTGTGTGTGACACCCCCAGCCCACTGACACCCAGAGCTGTGTGCACACTACTGCTGTTACCTCATTACACTGCAGGCACAGAACCACTCCAGTGTATTATTATGTCACTGTATTCTGATAGTACTATTGTATCTCTCTGTGTGTGACACTCCACAGCCCACTGACACCCAGAGCTGTGTGCACACTACTGCTGTTACCTCATTACACTGCAGGCACAGGACCACTCCAGTGTATTATTATGTCACTGTACTCTGATAGTACTATTGTATCTCTCTGTGTGTGACACTCCACAGCCCACTGACACCCAGAGCTGTGTGCACACTACTGCTGTTACCTCATTACACTGCAGGCACAGGACCACTCCAGTGTATTATTATGTCACTGTACTCTGATAGTACTATTGTATCTCTCTGTGTGTGACACCCCACAGCCCACTGACACCCAGAGCTGTGCGCACACTACTGCTGTTGCCTCATTACACTGCAGGCACAGAACCACTCCAGTGTATTATTATATCACTGTATTCTGATAGTACTATTGTATCTCTCTGTGTGTGACACCCCACAGCCCACTGACACCCAGAGCTGTGTGCACACTACTGCTGTTACCTCATTACACTGCAGGCACAGAACCCCTCCAGTGTATTATTATGTCACTGTATTCTGATAGTACTATTGTATCTCTCTGTGTGACACCCCACAGCCCACTGACACCCAGAGCTGTGTGCACACTACTGCTGTTACCTCATTACACTGCAGGCACAGAACCACTCCAGTGCATTATTATGTCACTGTACTCTGATAGTACTATTGTATCTCTCTGTGTGACACCCCACAGCCCACTGACACCCAGAGCTGTGTGCACACTACTGCTGTTACCTCATTACACTGCAGGCACAGAACCCCTCCAGTGTATTATTATGTCACTGTACTCTGATAGTACTATTGTATCTCTCTGTGTGACACCCCACAGCCCACTGACACCCAGAGCTGTGTGCACACTACTGCTGTTACCTCATTACACTGCAGGCACAGAACCCCTCCAGTGCATTATTATGTCACTGTACTCTGATAGTACTATTGTATCTCTCTGTGTGACACCCCACAGCCCACTGACACCCAGAGCTGTGTGCACACTACTGCTGTTACCTCATTACACTGCAGGCACAGAACCCCTCCAGTGTAATATTATGTCACTGTACTCTGATAGTACTATTGTATCTCTCTGTGTGACACCCCACAGCCCACTGACACCCAGAGCTGTGTGCACACTACTGCTGCTGCCTCATTACACTGCAGGCACAGAACCACTCCAGTGTATTATTATGTCACTGTAATCTGATAGTACTATTGTATCTCTCTGTGTGTGACACTCCACAGCCCACTGACACCCAGAGCTGTGTGCTCACTACTGCTGTTACCTCATTACACTGCAGGCACAGAACCACTCCAGTGTATTATTATGTCACTGTATTCTGATAGTACTATTGTATCTCTGTGTGACACTCCACAGCCCACTGACACCCAGAGCTGTGTGCACACTACTGCTGTTACCTCATTACACTGCAGGCACAGAACCCCTCCAGTGTATTATTATGTCACTGTATTCTGATAGTACTATTGTATCTCTCTGTGTGACACCCCACAGCCCACTGACACCCAGAGCTGTGTGCACACTACTGCTGCTACCTCATTACACTGCAGGCACAGAACCCCTCCAGTGTATTATTATGTCACTGTATTCTGATAGTACTATTGTATCTCTCTGTGTGACACCCCACAGCCCACTGACACCCAGAGCTGTGTGCACACTACTGCTGTTACCTCATTACACTGCAGGCACAGAACCACTCCAGTGTATTATTATGTCACTGTATTCTGATAGTACTATTGTATCTCTCTGTGTGACACTCCACAGCCCACTGACACCCAGAGCTGTGCACACTACTGCTGTTACCTCATTACACTGCAGGCACCGAACCACTCCAGTGTATTATTATGTCACTGTATTCTGATAGTACTATTGTATCTCTCTGTGTGACACCCCACAGCCCACTGACACACAGAGCTGTGTGCTCACTACTGCTGTTACCTCATTACACTGCAGGCACAGAACCACTCCAGTGTATTATTATGTCACTGTACTCTGATAGTACTATTGTATCTCTGTGTGACACCCCACAGCCCACTGACACCCAGAGCTGTGTGCACACTACTGCTGTTACCTCATTACACTGCAGGCACAGAACCCCTCCAGTGCATTATTATGCCACTGTACTCTGATAGTACTATTGTATCTCTCTGTGTGACACCCCACAGCCCACTGACACCCAGAGCTGTGTGCACACTACTGCTGCTGCCTCATTACACTGCAGGCACAGAACCACTCCAGTGTATTATTATGTCACTGTAATCTGATAGTACTATTGTATCTCTCTGTGTGTGACACTCCACAGCCCACTGACACCCAGAGCTGTGTGCTCACTACTGCTGTTACCTCATTACACTGCAGGCACAGAACCACTCCAGTGTATTATTATGTCACTGTATTCTGATAGTACTATTGTATCTCTGTGTGACACTCCACAGCCCACTGACACCCAGAGCTGTGTGCACACTACTGCTGTTACCTCATTACAGTGCAGGCACAGAACCACTCCAGTGTATTATTATGTCACTGTACTCTGATAGTACTATTGTATCTCTCTGTGTGTGACACTGCACAGCCCACTGACACCCAGAGCTGTGTGCACACTACTGCTGTTACCTCATTACACTGCAGGCACAGAACCACTCCAGTGTATTATTATGTCACTGTAATCTGATAGTACTATTGTATCTCTGTGTGACACCCCACAGCCCACTGACACCCAGAGCTGTGTGCACACTACTGCTGTTACCTCATTACACTGCAGGCACAGAACCCCTCCAGTGTATTATTATGTCACTGTATTCTGATAGTACTATTGTATCTCTCTGTGTGACACCCCACAGCCCACTGACACCCAGAGCTGTGTGCTCACTACTGCTGTTACCTCATTACACTGCAGGCACAGAACCACTCCAGTGCATTATAATGTCACTGTATTCTGATAGTACTATTGTATCTCTCTGTGTGACACCCCACAGCCCACTGACACCCAGAGCTGTGTGCTCACTACTGCTGTTACCTCATTACACTGCAGGCACAGAACCACTCCAGTGTATTATTATGTCACTGTATTCTGATAGTACTATTGTATCTCTGTGTGACACTCCACAGCCCACTGACACCCAGAGCTGTGTGCACACTACTGCTGTTACCTCATTACAGTGCAGGCACAGAACCACTCCAGTGTATTATTATGTCACTGTACTCTGATAGTACTATTGTATCTCTCTGTGTGTGACACTGCACAGCCCACTGACACCCAGAGCTGTGTGCACACTACTGCTGTTACCTCATTACACTGCAGGCACAGAACCACTCCAGTGTATTATTATGTCACTGTAATCTGATAGTACTATTGTATCTCTGTGTGACACCCCACAGCCCACTGACACCCAGAGCTGTGTGCACACTACTGCTGTTACCTCATTACACTGCAGGCACAGAACCACTCCAGTGTATTATTATGTCCCTGTATTCTGATAGTACTATTGTATCTCTGTGTGTGACACCCCACAGCCCACTGACACCCAGAGCTGTGTGCACACTACTGCTGTTACCTCATTACACTGCAGGCACAGAACCCCTCCAGTGTATTATTATGTCACTGTATTCTGATAGTACTATTGTATCTCTCTGTGTGACACTGCACAGCCCACTGACACACAGAGCTGTGTGCTCACTACTGCTGTTACCTCATTACACTGCAGGCACAGAACCACTCCAGTGTATTATTATGTCACTGTATTCTGATAGTACTATTGTATCTCTCTGTGTGACACCCCACAGCCCACTGACACCCAGAGCTGTGTGCACACTACTGCTGTTACCTCATTACACTGCAGGCACAGAACCACTCCAGTGTATTATTATGTCACTGTACTCTGATAGTACTATTGTATCTCTCTGTGTGTGACACTCCACAGCCCACTGACACCCAGAGCTGTGTGCACACTACTGCTGTTACCTCATTACACTGCAGGCACAGAACCCCTCCAGTGTATTATTATGTCACTGTATTCTGATAGTACTATTGTATCTCTCTGTGTGACACTGCACAGCCCACTGACACCCAGAGCTGTGCATAATGTGATTTCTGCCCTTTAGGGATTAAAACATGACTTTGCATCAACTTTGTAATTTTTGATAAGACTTTTGGCATGTATCCCCCTCTGGCAGGCCCCAGTCCAGGTGTAAGACCCCTTGAAACATCTTTTCCATCACATTTCAGAATCAGAATCATCTTTATTATCGCCAAGCACACCGAGTGGTGTCGTGCCCGGAATTGCTTGTGGTTCACATGGCATATACATATGACAACACATGGCAGACATAGCAAAGGCAAGCAGGACATACATACATACATTTAGAGCATCTCAGTCTTTAATAGAGTCCTGGGGGGAGGGGGACAGTGATTGCTGCTGTGGGAGTCCATGTTTCAGTCAGAGTTTACAGCTGAGAGGAAGGGATGCCTGGGGCTAGATTGTCCCCGGGATGTAGGCCCGGGGGGGGGGGGGGGGGGGGGTTCAGTGAGTTTAACAGGAGAACTGCTTGGGGGAAGAAGGTGTTCATGCGCCTAGTGGTCTTGGTGGGCATGGATCTGAGACAGCGTCCCAATGGAAGAGTCTCGAAGTATCGTCTGCCCGGGTGGGAGGGGTTGAGTAAGATCTTGGAGGCCCTTGTCTTCATTCTCGTAGAGTAGAGGAGATCTAGCAAGGGCAGGGGGGCGCCGATTATCTTTTCTGCTGCTTTTATCACTCTGTGGAGTTTGTATTTGTCTGTAGCAGTTGCTCCTGCGTACCAGACGATGATGGAGCAGCAGAGGATGGATTCGATGGTCGCAGAATAAAAGCTGGTGAGCAGATCCCGTGACATTCCAAATTTTTTCAGTTGGCGTAGGAAGAAAAGCCGCTGCTGAGCTTTCTTCTGGGTCCTGGTGGTGTTCTGCCCCCATTTGAAGTCGCTTGTTAGGGTTGAGCCTAGGAACCGTATGCTTTGGACTCTGGAGACCTCGGACCCGTCGATGAACACAGGTAGAGGGGCCGGAGGAAGTTTCCAGAAGTTCACGATCAGTTCCACGGTCTTTGCTGTATTGAGAACAAGATTGTTGTCCTTGACACCCCGTTTCTGTCGATGAGGCCGATAAGCGTGGTATCATCTGCGAATTTGATAACTTTGACGGAGTCTGAGGCCGAGGTGCAGTTGTTCGTGTACAGAGAGAATAGGAGAGGGGACAACACGCAGCCCTGCGGTGCACCGACATTAGTGGTTCTCTTGCTGGAGATGTGACTGCCAAGCTTGACCCGTTGGGTTCTGTTGGAGAGAAAGTCCTTTACCCACCTGCAGAGGAGGGAATCTGCCCCGAGATGTGCGAGGTTGTCGATCAGGATGTCCGGACAGATGGTGTTAAAGGCCGAGTTGAAGTCCAGGAGAAGGACCCTAGCGTAGGCCCCTGGGCTGTCGAGGTGTTCCGAGATGTATGCCAGGCTGACATTGATGGCATCGTCAACTGATCGGTTTTCCCTGTAGGCAAACTGGTGTGGTTCAAGGAGGGAGCTGGTGGAGTGCTTCAGGTGGGCCAGCACCAGCCTCTCGAATACTTTCATGGTGATGGGGGTCAGGGCCACGGGTCTGAAGTTGTTGAGCTCCGAGTTCCCTGATTTTTTGGGGACTGGGATGATTGTGGACCTTTTGAAGCAGGAGGGGATCTTTCCTTCTGATAAGGATCTGTTGTAGAGGGAGGTGAGGATGGGAGCTAGTTGGATTGCGCAGGTTCTCAGGCAGAGTTAGGACACCCCATCCGGGCCTGAGGCTTTCCTGGGATTGAGTCTGCGGAGGTGTCGTAGCACATCCTCCTCCTGTACTGTGGTCAGAGCGGGGATGCCCCTGGCCCCTGGGGGGCCCTGGGCGTCTTACGCCGCGGATGCCATGAAGTCTGGAGCTGACTGGGATGCTGGGGCCACAGGCTGCTTGGGTTGGAGATCAAATCTGCAGTAGAACTCGTTGAGTTCCTCCGCCAATTGTGAGCTGGGGGCTGCTTGATGAAGGGTAGGTTTGAAGTTTGTTGCTGCTTTGTGTCCCTTCCCGACTTCCCCCGAGTTGTTGGACTGTAGGCTGAGGCCTACCTTGTTAGAGTGGCCAGAAACAGTCTTTGTAGGTTTTTTTAATTCACCTGCCCATTGAAGTCTATGGCGGTTTGCCGGGTTCGCAAACATTTGCGGAAGTTCACGTTCACCGTTTGAACATAAAATTCTATGTTGGTGGCATCTCTAGTGTTTAGCTTTGTTGCAGAATAACTCTGCATGTCAGCTCACTGCCATACAAGTCTATGGGCCTGTTCACAGTACTGCTGTGTAACTGATCACTGCCCATACAATGCTATGAGCCTGTTCATGGTACTGCTCTGTAACTGACCACATTATTTTAACTCCCTGCATGCAGTCTATGCCCAAACTCCATTGCAGTTTACACGCATGATAACGCATGAATTAGACAAATGACAACTGTGAACCCAGCCTAAGCTTGCACTGTTTTGGTGTCTTCCTATTACACAGGACTGTAGGATGGGTCCCAGATAGGAGATATGTTTCTCCCATTTTTGGCTCTGGCTCAATTGGACAGGCAGTTAGTAGGCCCATACACTGGTCGATTTCAGCCTTCAATCAATTAATCGATTCGATCAAATCAATCAGAAATGGATTGCTGATCAATTAATCGATTGATCAATTTGCGGCCGGTTTCAATCAATTTTGATCGATTTGATCTATCTGACAGGATGGAAGATCTAGGTCGATCTGCTGCTGGCAGCAGATTGATGGCCCATAGAGTTGCATTGGATCTAATCAGGGCCGGATTTAGGCCGGGGCCGCTTGGGCCATGGCTTAGGGCACCACAGGAACAAGGGCACCAAAGCAGCAGGCTGAACTTATGCAGCATTTGCAAGCTTGCAAATACTGCAATGCAGGGAGATCAGGGGAGCACCTGACCACAGTACTCTGCTGCTAGCTGCCTGTGCTACAGCCACCTTGCTCTCTGTGCATGTTTGCATTGTGGCCGGCGGCTATGGACTTGGGCAGCATTGGAGACAGAAAGGAAGAGGAAACTTCTGCACTGGAGATGAGCGGAGAAATGAGTGACATGAGTCCTCTGGCTACCTATACTGGAGGGGAAGGGGGAGGGGTCATCTGGCTACCTATACTGGAGGGGAAGGGGTCATCTGGCTACCTATACTAGAGGGAAGGGGGAGGGGTCATCTGGCTACCTATACTGGAGGGGTGGTCATCAGGTTACCTATACTGGAGGGAAGGGGGGAGGGGTCATCTGGCTACCTATACTGGAGGGGAAGGGGGAGGGGTCATCTGGCTACCTATACTAGAGGGAAGGGGGAGGGATCATCTGGCTACCTATACTGGAGGGAAGGGGGAGGGATCATCAGGCTACCTATACTGGAGGGGTGGTCATCAGGTTACCTATACTGGAGGGAAGGGGGAGGGGTCATCTCGCTGCCTATACTGAAGGGGGACGGCTGGTGGCAGTGGCTTTGGGCGGTAAAGAGCACAAATCTAGCCCTGGATCTAATGGTCCAATAATGCATTTAGATCGATTTTCAATAGATTTCCAATGTATTTCTTTCTGAAATCTATTGGAAATCTGTCCCTAGTGTGTGGCACACATCAGATAGATTCCTGTCAGATTGGACTTGAAAGGCATCTGACAGAAATATATGTGAAGGTGGAATCTGCTGCAAATCTATAAGTGCCTATACTGTATCTATACACTGATAGATTTGCAGCAGATTCCACCTTCAGATACATTTCTGGCAGACGCCTGTCAGGTCCAATCTGCCAGGAATCTGATGTGTGCCACACACTAGGAACAGATTTCCAATAGATTTCAGAAGGAAATCTATTGGAAATCGATCTAAATGCATTACTGGACCATTAGATCCAATGCAATTCTATGGGCCATCCATCTGCTGCCAGCAGCACATCGACCTAGATCTTCCATCCTGTCAGATAGATCAAATCCATGGATATCGGCTGCAAATCGATCGATTGATAGCTTTTATAGAATCGATTTCTGATCAATCGATTCCATAGAATCGATTGTTCAATTGATGGCTGAAATCGACTAGTGTATGGTCCCCCTTAGGGAAGGAGTCCAGATTATGGGCTTATCTGGGGATAGCCTCAGCTATACAAGTGACTGGCACACTAATGGTTAATCTTACCTGTAGGTGTGGCTTTATGTTTGACTGAGCTTTGAAAACTACTACTAGTGATTTCTGAGCAGGTGTGCTGCTGAGCTGGTGAGACAAGCTGTGTCAGATTGTGTGCAAAGCTCCCGGCTGCCCCCAATGCTACAGGGAAGGTAACCTTCTTTGTAAAGAAAGAAACTCTGAGGCCAGAGACCCGCTAGGAGCGATTTTCTGAGCGCTTTGTGATTTGGAAGCTCTTGCTAATATAATGCTATGGGAGTGATCCCACTGGAGCCATGTGATTTTATAAGAAAATCCTCCATAGCATTGCAGTAGCAAGAGCTTTTACAAATCACTAATCTTAGTGGGTTTCTGGCCTGAGGTGTGTCAGCAGTGGCGTAGCTAAGGAGCTGTGGGCCCCGATGCAAGTTTTACAATGGGGCCCCCCAAGCACTCTATACATCACAATTGATACGGCGCACCAAAACCTGCCAATGGCAACTACAGTGTCAGAGGTGCAAGAAGGGGATGAAGAACAGTTTGTTAATGATTACTACTATTCAAATTATCTATAGAAGTGATTATTATGAGCACAGGACCAATAGAGAGCGAATACTGTAGTTGAGGGAGAGCCCTTCGGGGCCCCTCTGGCCTGAGGGCCCCGATGCGGTCGCTACCTCTGCACCCCCTATTGCTACGCCCCTGTGTGTCAGTCACTGGACCGTGTTTGGTTTGCTGGAGATAAGCTGGACTGTAGTTTGATTTACAGAGTGGAATTGCATATTTTTGTGTTTGCTGGTAGAGTTGGGCCGAACCTCCGATTTTAGGTTCGCGAACCGGGTTCGCGAACTTTCGCGGAAGGTTCGGTTCGCGTTAAAGTTCGCGAACCGCAATAGACTTCAATGGGGATGCGAACTTTGAAAAAAAAAAAAAATTATGCTGGCCACAAAAGTGATGGAAAAGATGTTTCAAGGGGTCTAACACCTGGAGGGGGGCATGGCGGAGTGGGATACACGCCAAAAGTCACCGGGAAAAATCTGGATTTGACGCAAAGCAGCGTTTTAAGGGCAGAAATCACATTGAATGCTAAATGACAGGCCTAAAGTGCTTTAAAACATCTTGCATGTGTATACATCAATCAGGGAGTGTAATTAAGGTACTGCTTCACACTGACACACCAAACTCCACTGAACAGAACAGGTATGCAGTGGCGGGTTCACTGAACAGAACAGGTATGCAGTGGCGGGTCCACTGAACAGGTATACAGTGGCGGGTCCACTGAACAGAACAGGTATGCAGTGGCGGGTTCACTAAACAGGTATACAGTGGCGGGTCCACTGAACAGAACAGGTATGCAGTGGTGGGTTCACAGAACAGGTATGCAGTGGCAGGATCAATGAACAGGTATGCAGTGGCAGGATCACTGAACAGGTATGCAGTGGCAGGATCAATGAACAGGTATGCAGTGGCAGGATCAATGAACAGGTATGCAGTGGCAGGATCAATGAACAGGTATGCAGTGGCAGGATCAATGAACAGGTATGCAGTGGCAGGATCAATGAACAGGTATGCAGTGGCAGGATCAATGAACAGGTATGCAGTGGCAGGATCACTGAACAGGTATGCAGTGGCAGGATCAATGAACAGGTATGCAGTGGCAGGATCAATGAACAGGTATGCAGTGGCAGGATCAATGAACAGGTATGCAGTGGCAGGATCAATGAACAGGTATGCAGCCAGGGACAAGTTAAGCCTAACTAATCTTTCCCTATGAGAGACTGCAGCAGCTCGCCCTACTCTAACTAATGCAGGCACACGAGTGGCCACGGCCGCCGCTGCCTGCCTATATAAGGGGGGGTGGGGCTCCAGGGGCTAGTGTAGCCTAATTGGCTACACTGGGCCTGCTGACTGTGATGTAGAGGGTCAAAGTTGACCCTCAGTGCATTATGGGGCGAACCGCAATGGGGCGAACTTTTCCGCAATAAAGTTCGCGTGCGGTACCCGCACGCGAACCACCTAGGTTCGCGCGAACCAGGTTCGCCGGCGAACCGTTCGGCCCAACTCTATTTGCTGGAGATAAGCTGGACTGTAGTTTGATTTAGGGCCAGTTTCCACTATCGCGAATCTGCATGCGTTTCCTGCATGCAGATTCGCACAGCCAATACAAGTGGATGGGCCTTTTTCCACTTTTTCTGCACGCCAGAGCCCTCAGAATTCGCCTGCGTGTGGAATGCATGCGAATCGCCGCTAATGTATTTAATAGGGAAATCGCCTGCGGCTTTGGTATGCGAATGGAAATCAATGGAAATGCACACCGGCACTGCCATGGTTAAATTCGCATACAGCGTCATTCATGCAAATTTTCATGCGAATTCGCATGAAAATACGCATACACCGCACAAGTGGAAACTGGCTCTTACAGAGTGGAATTGCATATTTTTGTGTTTGCTGGAGATAAGCTGGACTGTAGTTTGATTTACAGCAGGGGTCTCAAACTCGCGGCCCGCGGGCCATTTGTGGCCCTCGATACAATATTTTGTGGCCCTCGCTGGCAAAAAGCTTCCTTATAATTCGCTTCAGTGCTCCCAAGTAATCCACCGCATATCCACCGCTAAACAATGGCTGCAGAGCCCCCAAATCGCCTGGGGGCAATCCGCCGGCATTTCCTGGAAGGGGCAGAGCTTTCAGCTTCAGCTCTGCCCCTCCTGACGTCAATCGCCGCATGAATCGCCGCCTCTCCCCGCCCCTCTCTGTGAAGGAAGAGTGAGAGGGGCGGGCAGAGGCGGCGATGCAACGCGATTGTGAAATCCCTTTTGCGGCCCAGCCTCATCCTGACTTTGCCTTCTGCGACCCCCAGGTAAATTGAGTTTGAGACCCCTGATTTACAGAGTGGAATTGCATATTTTTGTGTTTGCTGGAGATAAGCTGGACTGTAGCTTGATTTACAGAGTGGAATTGCATATTTTTGTGTTTGCTGGAGATAAGCTGGACTGTAGCTTAATTTACAGAGTGGAATATTTTTGTGTTTGCTGAAGGAAGCAGCATTTTTCTTTCCAGTTTGTGTTTCTGACGGAAGCTGTTTTTGTGTTGCACAAATGTGTTATAAATGGAGATTGCCTAAGCTGTGTGCACCGGATCCTAGATCCCCTGAATATCACACTAGGGGCTGAGTCACTAAAGCGCGATAAATAACGGCTATCACAGCTCGCAAAAGTTTACACGTGAACAGCATTAGGTCACGTGATAAATGAAGGTTATCACGCGATCACGTGCGCTTTTCATGTGATTGCACGCAAACGTTCCTTTATCGGGCTTGTTTCACTAAACGTGATAAGACAAATATCACACATTATCAAAAGATATCTCACCTTATCAAAGTTGACACGCCTTATCAGAGTAGCATAGCGAGCGCTACGAACCCGCAGGGGCTCAGGGCAGAACGAGTGCCATTGCCAATTAGCAGGCATACGTTTGTAGCACTTGCTATGCTACTCTGATAAGGCGTGTTAACTTTGATAACAGGCCTGATTCACTAAACGTGATAAATCCTATCATGGCCACACTAGCGGTTTCACGCGATCCCAAATTTTCTTGCGCAGTCATGGGCAAAAGTTTGCGATTGTGTGCGAAAACGTGTGTGGCGGAGATATAATTTATCATGGTTTAGTGGATCCAGCCCGTCACGTGAAGTGATGCTTTTCATGTGAAAACGTTTGTGAGCGCCAGTTCGCGTGATAACTGCTGTGATAGCCCTATGGACTTCATTCACTAACGCGTGATAACTGCTATCACAGCACTTATCACGCAATCTGCCGCGCACGTGAAGGTTTGTACGTGAACGGCGTTACTTCACATGGTAAGTGAAGGTTTGTGCGCAATCACGGGTGCTTTTCACACAAACCTTCGCGTATCATGGGAAGTAACGCTGTTCACATGCAAACCTTTGCGCATGGCAGATCGCGTGATAGCAGTTACCACGCTTTAGTGAAGCAAGCCCTCTGTTTAGCGATGGTCATGTCTAGGAGAAGCATGTGATTTGTTTGATCTGCAAAGCTCTGAAACTCTGATTTTCTTTGATCACATCCTGCTTTAGCACATGGTCATGACTAGCAAATCAGAGATCTACATATCGATCACCTGACCAAACTAATCACATGCATCTCCATGAGTTCTCCTAGACATGACCAGGAGCGTTCCTAGGGTCCTTGGAGATCGGGGCACCTGTGGGCAGTAGACGGGGAGGTATATGCGGCGCGCGCAGCGCGCTGCTGCAAAAAAAATGGGCATAGCCATGAGGTGAGTGGGCGTGGCCATGGGTGGGGCCAAATGTACATGAAATTAGCAGCGGTTTAAGCTACAGATAACGGGGCTGCCCATCAAAATATTGGTATATTTTGTGCAGTAATATTAGTGCAGTAAGTGGGCCAACAGACAATGAATTTGATGACCAGAGCTAAAATTGGCTAATCAAAATTGTATGTGTGTACCAGGCTTTACAGCTAATACTGTACATACTGAAAGTAGCAGGGATCAGCATACAATATAGCTGGTTTACAATCAGTAAAGGCACAGAGTAACACCTTACACTGTACACACTGGAGGTAAATCAGCACACAGTGCAAGCACTAGAGAACAGCGTATACTGTACATACTGTAGGCAGCAGAATTCAGCACACTGCAGCTAGCGTGCCAAAAATATGAGGGTTACTGTAATAGATAGCGGAGATGCCGCCGCAGCGGTGAGCGGCATAGCGGCTGTCTCCACGTCTCAGCCGGCGGCTTTCGCTGCGCAGTTACGTGGTGGAGTTTTGCCTGGTCCGTCAGTTGCACATAGACTGAGGGCTACGCGCGCGCCAGGCGCCAGGACCTTTATGCGACTAGAAGGGGAGTCAGCTGATCGGCCGGTCAGCTGACTCCAGCAGCGCTTCTGATTGGCTGAGTGACTGGGGCGGCGCTATGGAGAGCTCCCAGTATATATAGGACCTGCCTGTCAGTAGCTCCGCGTCTGCTGTTCCAAATGCTACGTGTTAGCACTCAGACCTTAGTCAGATCCCAAAGTGTGCTAGAACCAGCAGGAGCTGGGGATCCACACTTAGTCAGATTCTGTTGATAGCTAAAGTACTAATTGGATTGTATTATTTGTTATGACCTTCTGCTAGCCTTGACTACTCTTCTGCTTACTGATTCTGTGCTTCTGCCTATCTGATCCTGTTGCCGACTCAGCCTGAACATTACTCTGATTTAAGCCTTCTGTCTTTGTACCTTATCTGTCCGTTTGTTGCTGAATCTGCTTGTCTGACTCTCCTGCCCTCACCAGTGAGCCTAGTCCCTGGTGAGGGATTCTCTGTACAGCTTAATCACCTGCTCCTCAGGTGACCAGTAGCTGCAGTACAGTCTTAATCACCTGCTCCTCAGGTGACTAGTAACTACGGTACTGTCCTCATCACCTGCTCCTCAGGTGATTAGGAGTTGCAGTACAGTCTTGATCTCCTGCCCCTCAGGTGATCACCTGCTGCAGTACAGTCTGAATCACCCGCTCCACAGGTGATCAGTATACGTCGTCTTACTGTGCACCACCCGCTCCTCGGGTGAACTGATTACTAGTTCATCTGCATCTCCAGCTCGCTGGAGTGCTGATCCCTGTGTTCTATAGAGATATCTCCTTCTACCAACTTCTCTAGGGGAGTTGGTATCTCTATCCGTATTACTGTTGCACCAAACGCCTATCTTTACATCTGGTTGTCCTGTGTCTCGCTATACTCGCATTATTGGTGATTCTGCAGATCACCACATAATCAGGTATAGTATCTGTATTATTGGTGATACTGCAGATCACCAATAATCAGAAAATCTGTTCTTGCTGACACCAATCGTTACAGTTAGGTTGTGCGAAGAATGGGTAAGCCATGGACCAGAATGTGGGTGTGGTCACGGGTGGAGACAAATTTACATGAACTTAGCAATGGTGGGACATTAGATTAAGACGGTGGCGAACTTTTTGGAGGCCGAGTGCCCAAACTGCAACCCAAAGTCACTTATCTATCGCAAAGTGGCAGCAGCAATTTAAACTAAATACTGTACAAATGTTTTAACTCATACATGAACATTATGGACAATCCAAGTTGAAAATAAATTGTGAAGATAAGCAATTTCATCCATCCTACTCCTGAAAAATGTATTCAATTTTTTTAGAACCTCCCAGTTTTTTCTGTTTTAAACAGCTAAAAAAGTAGTTTTAATGCTATTGTCTCATATGATAAGGATTCAGCTTTTCCCATAGTCTAGTTAGCAATCATGTGACCCTAAACAAGACATATTCAGCAATCATGAGGCCCCCAACAAGACAAATTCAGCAATCATGTGGCCCCCAACATGACAAATTCAGCAATCATGAGGCCCCCAACATGACAAATTCAGCAATCATGTGACCCCCAACATGACAAATTCAGCAATCATGTGACCCCCAACATGACAAATTCAGCAATCATGTGACCCCCAACATGACAAATTCAGCAATCATGTGACCCCCAACATGACAAATTCAGCAATCATGTGACCCCCAACATGACAAATTCAGCAATTATGAGGCCCCCAACAAGACAAATTCAGCAATCATGAGGCCCACAACAAGACAAATTCAGCAATCATGTGACCCCCAACAAGACATTCAGCAATTATGAGGCCCCCAACAAGACAAATTCAGCAATCATGAGGCCCACAACAAGACAAATTCAGCAATCATGAGGCCCCCAACAAGACAAATTCTGCAGTCATGATGCACATAAATAGACAGCATTTCACATAAACAGTACTGCCAGGCACAGTAGCCAATAGAGGAGAATTCAGAAGCCAGGTGAGAGGTGTCTACCATATTAAGAATGCCCCCTCAATATGGTAGACACCTCTCACCTGGCTTCTGAATTCTCCTCTATTGGCCGCTGTGCCTGGCAATACTGTTTGTGGCTGGATTGGGGATGATGTGTGGGATGAAAGGCCTGGCAGTGATGCTGTGGCCGGGTTGGCGGTAATGCTTGGCTGGTTGAAGTAAATGCTGGCCTGACTGATGGTGATGCTGTTAGTTAAGGTAGCACCAGGAGTTCCCCAGTTTAGGTAGTGAGTGACAGGTGCCCCCAGGTTAGGTAGTGAGTGACAGGCGCCCCCCAGGTTAGGTAGTGAGTGACAGGCGCCCCCCAGGTTAGGTAGTGAGTGACAGGCGCCCCCCAGGTTAGGTAGTGAGTGACAGGCGCCCCCCAGGTTAGGTAGTGAGTGACAGGCGCCCCCCGGTTAGGTAGTGAGTGACAGGCGCCCCCCGGTTAGGTAGTGAGTGACAGGCGCCCCCCGGGTTAGGTAGTGAGTGACAGGCGCCCCCCAGGTTAGGTAGTGAGTGACAGGCGCCCCCCAGGTTAGGTAGTGAGTGACAGGCACCCCCCAGGTTAGGTAGTGAGTGACAGGGACACCCCAGTTTAGGTAGTGAGTGACAGGTGCCCCCAGGTTAGGTAGTGAGTGACAGGCGCCCCCCAGGTTAGGTAGTGAGTGACAGGCGCCCCCCAGGTTAGGTAGAGAGTGACAGGCGCCCCCCAGGTTAGGTAGTGAGTGACAGGCGCCCCCCAGGTTAGGTAGTGAGTGACAGGCGCCCCCCAGGTTAGGTAGTGAGTGACAGGCGCCCCCCAGGTTAGGTAGTGAGTGACAGGCGCCCCCCAGGTTAGGTAGTGAGTGACAGGCGCCCCCCAGGTTAGGTAGTGAGTGACAGGCTCCCCCCAGGTTAGGTAGTGAGTGACAGGGAACCTACAGGTTAGGTAGTGACAGGGACACCCAGTTAGGTAGTGACAAGTGCCCCTTACTCACCTCCCAGCAGCAGCAGCCCAGCGTCAGACCTCAGTATCAGCCGGCGACCTGACCAGTTAGAGCGGGCGGACGGACATGCCACGCTCTATGTGGAAGTGATGTCACTTCCGCATATCAGTGCAGTGTCCGCTATGTCCTAGCGCCCACACTAGTGGTCGTCGGCTGATCGAGGTCTGATGCTGGCAGCGGCGGGTAGCGGGGGGGGCAGCGGCGGCCAGGGGAGACAGCCGGCACCCCAGTAAATTGGGGGCACCCGTGGACATGTTGGGGGCACAGGCCCCCCTAAAATTTGGCTAGTGACGCCCATGGACATGACCATTATTACCTATCTTAGATGTGGGCAAACTTTTCTTGGATCAGGCCGCATTCCTCTAGAAAGCGGCCTGCAGCTTGCGCATTTGTCTCCCTCCATCCTTTCAGAAAATTATCATTCAGGGAAAGATTAAGTGGTAACTCACACAATCGCACTTTCCTGCATCGATCTCCATGGCGACAGCGGTGGCGTGTGACATTTTGGTACGTACTGACCGCAGGTCACATGACACCACCGTTGCCATGGAGCTCTGCACTGGAGAGTGCGATTGGGCATGTTGCTTCTCATGTACGTGTGCTGCACACATTTTTGAGAAGATGGGAGGAAGTAGAAGGGGCGAGGAGCGATCGCCTATCCTCTATATCCTGCAGGCCGTAGTTTGCCCAGCCCTGGTCTATGTCATACAAAGAAAAGAAAGTTTGAACTTAACCACTTCAGCATACGGTATATCTACGCCCGGCAGACTTCATTTCAGCGCCTGGGGCATAGTTATTCGTATCCCAACCAGGACACTGCTGTCTGCGCTCCCGCTCGCTCATGCTTTTGCCCCTGCACGAGTACTCGCCGTCGCCCATTAGCCCAGAGATGAATCTGAAAAAATCCTCAGGAAATATTTGAGTTGCTGTTTTTTTCGGCATATAAGACGCTCAGACCTTTAAGATGCACCTAGATTCGAGAGCAAAAACCAGGAAAAACCTGGTGTGTCCATGGTCCCAGGAGCATCTTGCAGATGTTCTCCCCCAATTATTGTCCCCTTCTGTCCCCCATGTGTCCCCTTCTGTCCCCCATGTGTCCCCTTCTGTCCCCATGTGTCCCCTTCTGTCCCCCATGTGTCCTCTTCTGCTCCCCCCGTCATCCTCTGCTCCCCTGAATGAATAGGTGGTTACAGCCCACCTAATCCAGACCTCTCCTCTTTCTCACTGCTCCCCAAGTGCTGGCTTCTGATGAACATGTAATCAGCAGAAGCTGCTGCAGGTCCTGATGGATTAGGTGAGCCATGCTGCCACTGACGTCATTTATTCAGGGGGAGCGGAGGATGAGAGGGGGAGCAGAGTAGACATGGGGACAATATGGGGAGTCCCTGACACTGCAGCAGGTCAGTGGTTCGTATCGGTTGGCGTTCATAAGTCGGGGACTCCCTCTATGTGGAAAATAAGATGCAGTGACTACTTCTCCCCATATTTAGGGGAGAAAGTGTCTTATATGCCGAAAAATATGGTGATTAAAGAGAAAATGTGTGTGTGTGTGTGTGTGTGTGTGTACAGTGTGTGTGTACAGAGTGAGTGTGTGTGTGTGTGTGTGTGTGTACAGTGTGTGTGTGTGTACAGTGTGTGTGTGTACAGTGTGTGTGTGTGTGCAGTGTGTGTGTACAGTGTGTGTGTACAGTACGTGTGTGTGTGTGTACAGTGTGGTGTGTGTGTGTTTGTGTACAGTGTGTGTGTACAGAGTGAGTGTGGTGTGTACAGTGTGTGTGTACAGTGTGTGTGTGTGTACAGTGTGTGTGTGTGTACAGTGTGTGTGTGTGTACAGTGTGTGTGTGTGTACAGTGTGTGTACAGTGTGTGTGTGTGTACAGTGTGTGTGTACAGTGTGTGTGTGTACAGTGTGTGTGTGTACAGTGTGTGTGTGTACAGTGTGTGGTGTGTACAGTGTGTGTGTACAGTGTGTGTGTGTGTACAGTGTGTGTGTGTACAGTGTGTGTGTGTACAGTGTGTGTGTGTACAGTGTGTGTGTGTGTGTGTGTGTGTGTGTGTACAGTGTGTGTGTGTGTACAGTGTGTGTGTGTGTACAGTGTGTGTGTGTACAGTGTGTGTGTGTGTGTACAGTGTGTGTGTGTGTGTACAGTGTGTGTGTGTGTGTACAGTGTGTGTGTGTACAGTGTGTGTGTGTACAGTGTGTGTGTGTGTGTGTGTGTGTGTGTGTGTGTGTGTGTGTGTACAGTGTGTGTGTGTGTACAGTGTGTGTGTGTACAGTGTGTGTGTGTGTGTACAGTGTGTGTGTGTGTGTACAGTGTGTGTGTGTGTACAGTGTGTGTGTGTACAGTGTGTGTGTGTACAGTGTGTGTGTGTACAGTGTGTGTGTGTACAGTGTGTGTGTGTACAGTGTGTGTGTGTACAGTGTGTGTGTGTACAGTGTGTGTGTGTGTGTGTGTGTGTGTGTGTGTGTGTGTGTACAGTGTGTGTGTGTGTACAGTGTGTGTGTGTGTGTGTACAGAGTGTGTGTGTGTGTGTGTACAGAGTGTGTGTGTATATATATATCTCTATCCAGGGGCGAGCCTGGGGTGCCTGGCACCTGGGTGCAAGATTTTCTCTGGCGCCTATGGGAGTGGTTAAATTTACCGCGCCCAACCACATAACCACACCCGTGTCCTGCCTAATCACACCCACACCTTCCACCTCTTTCCGCATGCATGTGATACCCCATTCCTACCCCTCTTCCATGGGCTTGCTCCTGGCTGGCTTTGGCTTCCTGCGAGTCTGCTAGTCTCTGGACTGACTCAGGCTGAGAGGCTCTGCGAGTGCGACGCAGTCACACACTGCGTATTTATGGCTGCCTGCGGCCACCCTACTCTCGCTCTCGTAGGCTGCTCCCCCCGCCAAGCCCAAGCGTGAGGTGGGCTGCCTGTATCTTTCCCGCTGCGCCGCGCAGCCTGCCAGTGTTGCCAACCTTTCACGTTTTTTTTTTTACTGACAAATACCTAAAAATTTACTGACAAAAGATTATTTTTACTGACAAAATTTCCCCACTAAATGCACATAAGAGACAGCTTTTCCCCATGTAAATGCACATAAGAGACCGCTTTTCACCAGCAAATGCACATAACAAGAGACCGCTTTTCACCAGCAAATGCACATAACAAGAGACCGCTTTTCACCAGCAAATGCACATAACAAGAGACCGCTTTTTACCAGCAAATGCACATAACAAGAGACCGCTTTTCACCAGCAAATGCACGTAACAAGAGACCGCTTTTCACCAGCAAATGCACATAACAAGAGACCGCTTTTCACCAGCAAATGCACATAAGAAGACAGCTTTTCACCAGCAAATGCACATAAGAAGACAGCTTTTCACCAGCAAATGCACATAATAAGACAGCTTTTCACCAGCAAATGCACATAAGAAGACAGCTTTTCACCAGCAAATGCACATAAGAGAGATTTTCACCAGTAAATGCACATAATGACAAACAGACAGTGTCCCCAGAATATATAGCCAGGGATATATGTAGCCAGGGGGTATATGCGCCCAGGATAGGTAGCCAGGCAGTATATGCGCCCAGGATAGGTAGCCAGGGGGTATGTGCGCCCAGGATAGGTAGCCAGGGGGTATGTGCGCCCAGGATAGGTAGCCAGGGGGTATGTGCGCCCAGGATAGGTAGCCAGGGGGTATGTGCGCCCAGGATAGGTAGCCAGGGGGTATGTGCGCCCAGGTTAGGTAGCCAGGGGGTATGTGCGCCCAGGATAGGTAGCCAGGGGGTATGTGCGCCCAGGATAGGTAGCCAGGGGGTATGTGCGCCCAGGATAGGTAGCCAGGGGGTATGTGCGCCCAGGATAGGTAGCCAGGGGGTATGTGCGCCCAGGATAGGTAGCCAGGGGGTATGTGCGCCCAGGATAGGTAGCCAGGGGGTATGTGCGCCCAGGATAGGTAGCCAGGGGGTATGTGCGCCCAGGATAGGTAGCCAGGGGGTATGTGCGCCCAGGATAGGTAGCCAGGGGGTATGTGCGCCCAGGATAGGTAGCCAGGGGGTATGTGCGCCCAGGATAGGTAGCCAGGGGGTATGTGCGCCCAGGATAGCTAGTGAGTGACAGGAGCGCTCCCCGCCGCCGCCGCTCCCTCCTCCGCTCCCCCCTCACCTTTCAGCAGCTTCAGTCAGACCTCAATCAGCGGGTGACCCGACCAGGAAAAGGGCGCCGGACGCACCCGCTCTATATGCGGAAGTGATGTCACTTCCGCATATCAGTGCGGCGTGCTAGGTCGTAGCGCCCGCCCGCCTGATCGAGGTCTGACGCTGCGGCTAGAGGGAGGGAGCTTGAAGCGGCGGCGGCGGCCACAGGGGAAGAGCGGGGCCGGGCGAGCGGGGCCGGGCGGCGCCTCTCAGAGGCAGGCGCCTGGGTGCCTTGCACCCGCAGCACCTGCCCAGGCTCGGCCCTGTCTCTATCTCTATCTCATACATCCATTGAGTTCAACCAGAGAATAAAGTACAACACCAGCCTGCTCCCTCACATATCCCTGTTGATCCAGAGGAAGGCACAACACCAGCCTGCTCTCTCACATATCCCTGTTGATCCAGAGGAAGGCGAAAAAACCCTTACAAGTCATGGTCCAATTAGCCCCAAAATGGAAAAATTCCTTCCCGACTACAGATGGCAATCAGATAAAATTCCTGGTTCAACATCATTAGGCATTACCTAGTAATTGTAGCCATGGATGTCTTTCAACGCAAGGAAAGCATCTAAGCCCCCTTTAAATGTAGGTATTGAATTTGCACTAACTACTTCCTGTGGCAATGCATTCCACATCTTAATCACTTTTACTGTAAAGAACCCTTTCCTAAATGGCTAAAATATTTTTCCTCCATGTGCAGATCATGTCCTCTAGTCCTTTGAGAAGGCCTAGGGACAAAAAGCTCATCCGCCAAGCTTTTATATTGCCCTCTGATGTATTTATACATGTTAGTTAGATCCCCTCTAAGGCGTCTTTTCTCTAGACTAAATAAGCCCAGTTTATCTTGTCAGGAACTGGCCCCGTGCCATGCCTGCAGATACAGTTCCCGACTGCGGCTCTGACCAGATCGAGAGGGAAGCAGCCTTATTCAAGGTACATAAAAGCTGTCGCCCCTCAAACCACCACTCGCCACCACTAGCTGCTGCTAGACACTTCCACGATTCCCACTCTGCTGTCGAGGGATCTGCACGCAGTCCAGCATTTTCGTATTTTGGTCAGCTTTGCGCTTACGTCAAACACGGGAACACCACACACACACAATACAATCGTACAGTAGCAAGGCACAATCGGGCACTGAACTTGTAACGTAAATTACACTGCAATCTCTCTCTAGGCTATGAGCTAGTTTAGTACATCAGCAGTCAAGCTTATTAAATAAAGATGTAATATTCCAGAAAAAAGTGGAACAATGCAGAAAATATACCGTATTTTTTCGGAATATAAGACGCACTTTTTCACCCCCAAAAATAGGAAGAAAAAGTGCCTGCGTCTTATATTCCAAAGGCAGGGAATCCCCGACTTCAGAACTGCCGATCCGCCGCATTGTCAGGGACTCCCTGCCTTGTCCCCCTGTGTGGTCTGCCAGCCCCCGCTCCCCCGGTAACAATAACTGCAGAGCAACTCACCTTCCTATGTATTCCAGCGCTGTGTGGTCCTCCGCCTCCAGCATGTCAGCTACACCTGTAAATGAAAAGTTAGCGGCAGAGACGCTCACCTACTCGGCGGCGACGATCTGCATACATCTCGGTCCCGGGCGGCTTCCTCTAGTGATGGCTCCTGCTAATGACTCATGGGGAATGACTCCTTGAATCATTAACAGGAGCTGTCACTAGGGGGAGCCGCGCAGCTTCCTCTAGTGATGGCTCCTGTTAATGATTCAATGAGTCAATTCCCCATGACTCATTAGCAGGAGCCGTCACTAGGGGAAGCCGCCCGGGACCGAGATGTCTGCAGATCGTCACCACTGAATAGGTGAGTGTAATGATCTGCTCAGCTGTCCGCACAGGCAGACAGCTTTTTGACCATTTTTTAGGTCTGAGTGCTGCAGGTCTCTGGAAAAGAGACCTGTCTTCACTCTGCAAGTTTCAGAGTTGCTCTGCTGGTCAGGAATTTGCATCCACTTGTCATGCAAATTGCTTAGCTGCTTCCTTTGATGGCTTGCAGTATAAATACCATTTCCTCCCAGAATTCCCTGCTGGTCATGAAGGTTTGTTCCTGCTAACTTACCTGGAGTCTCAGCCCTCTGCTTATTGTTTGCTAATATTGCTATCTTAGAGTAGTTCCTTGGGTGTGCACTAGCATTCCTTCTAGCATAGTGAGGTCGTATTATCTGTATTGCTTGTTCTGTCTTTCTGTTGCGATCGTTCTGTCGCCAGCGGCGGCCGACAGAAAATCGCTCTGTCTGTTTGGATCGCATTCACCCTAGCGTTAGAGGCGGTGGATCTCTCTGTATGCTGTCTTGGAGTTTAGCCTTTGCTGCGGTAGCTACTGGCTACTCCTTCTGTCTGTCTTGTTGTGCGGATCGCACTCGCTCTTGCGGAAGAGCAGTGGATAGTGGTGCTCAGCAGAGCTCGAATATTCGAGTAGCTCGAATATTCGAGCTCTTTTCCAGCTATTCGAGCTCGGTATTCGAGCTCCGAATAGCTGTAGCTATTCGAATGGGCTATTCGCGTACACTCGAATAGCCCATTCACTATTCGAGCTATTCGAGCAAACGGCGCTATTCGAGCTCGGTACCGAGCTCGAATAGCGTCATAGCCCAGATTGATGTCCTTAGAGCCAATCAGAGTGCTCCCAGGCCCTCTGACGGCAGCCAATCACAGAGGGGGACCCTGGCCAGCCCCTACCCTATAAATAGCGGCCGCCATGTTACGTTTCTCCGTTCTTGCCTGAGACTTGCATAGAGAGAGAGTTGCTCCTTTGTGCTTTGGCTTAGCAAGAGCTTTATTGTGGTCATTTACCTAGCGTTTTTGCTCACATACACCTCCTATACACACCTATGTTGTTGTTAGTTAGTTAAACATTGTATTTTAGTTAGTAGCTTTTGTGTTACATAGAGACAGGCCAGCTGCTGCAGGCTTACAGCTTTAGGCCTCAGGGCCTTGCCTGTGTGGGCAGCTGTCCTCCTGTCCTCTGTTTATTTCTCTCTATTCTATACCAGTATTTCTGCTGTCCTTTACTACTGATTGTATTAGTATTGTAGTTATATACTGTAACTGTACTAGGACACTCACTGTCACTGTTCATAGGCTACTAGCTGCTCCTGCGTGTGTGCACTCACTTTCTGTGTACACACTACACACACTCTATTTCCTTCTGATAACTGATTGATTATTGTAATTGAATATTGTAATTAGTTAGTTGTACTCACTGTTACTACTTACTGTACTAGGAGTCTAGGACACTCAGTCACTGTTCATAGGCTACTAGCTCCTGCGTGTGTGCACTCACTGTCTGTGTACACACTACACACACTCTATTTCCTTCTGATAACTGATTGATTATTGTAATTAGTTAGTTGTACTTACTGTTACTACTTACTGTACTAGGAGTCTAGGACACTCAGTCACTGTTCATAGGCTACTAGCTCCTGCGTGTGTGCACTCACTGTCTGTGTACACACACTACACACACTCTATTTCCTTCTGATAACTGATTGCTTATTGTAATTAGTTAGTTGTACTTACTGTTACTACTTACTCTTACTGTACTAGGAGTCTAGGACACTCAGTCACTGTTCATAGGCTACTAGCTCCTGCGTGTGTGCACTCACTGTCTGTGTACACACACTACACACACTCTATTTCCTTCTGATAACTGATTGCTTATTGTAATTAGTTAGTTGTACTTACTGACTGTTACTACTTACTTACTGTACTAGGGACACTCACTCAGTCACTGTTCATAGGCTAGCTCCTGCGCGTGTTTGCGCGTGCGTGCACTCACTGTCTGTAGTGTACACACACTAAATTTACTTGTGATTACTACTGATTATTGTAACTGCTAGTTGTACTTCCTGACTGTTACTACTTACTTACTGTACTAGGGACACTCACTCAGTCACCTCACCCACCAACCCACTCCATTAAAGTACCCCACTTTTCACCCGCCCTTTTAAAAAACTTTTGTCTATATGCCCAAAACATCGAAGATGTCTGGAAGTGGCAGCCAGCGCGGTTTGGGCAAGGGGAAGGGCAGCAAGGGAATCAGGAGGAGAGGGAGCAGCATTGTGGCAAGCCGCGGGCGCGCCACCATGCACAGTTCCGCAGCAGCAGCAGCAGCGTCAGTGGCTAACATTCCTCCCATAGCCACTGGCCGTGGACGCCTTGGGCGCCGCCCAGCAGGAGCATCTGCAACTCACGCTGCAGAGACACAGCAGCAGCAGCGTGTAGCACCTGCTCCGATTTTCCTCCAGCCGGGTCGGAAACGTCCCATTGAGGAAAAGGATGCAGACACTGTGGTGCAACTCATGACGGAGGATGAGCAGCCCGCCATCAGCTCTGCATCCGAGGCCTCCACCCTCACCACCACCCCTGTTCGCAGCAGCCGCCCAGCAGGGCCTGGGGAGGAGGCCAGTTCACCGTCAGTTGGCGACCTGTCATTCAGCAGTCTTTTGACCCCAGGCATCATGAGTCAATTGTCTGCTGTTGTTGGCGATTTTGAGGAGGAGATGCTGATGGGCACTTTGGGGGATGAGGGATTGGACAGCAAGACTGTGGCGACAGTCAAGCAGCCCATCCATGCATCAGGAGAGGAGTTTGGGGGGTCCTCATCCCAGCAGGACATGTTTCAGGAGGGGGAGGATGATGATGACCCGGTGACAGACAGAGACTGGGTGCCACCACCTCCAGGGGATGTCGTCCTCAGCAGCTCTGAGGAGGAGGAGGATGCTCTTGTGGGCCTTGCAAGGAGGCGCATCATTGCAAGCATTGGCAGCAGCAGTAGGCAGGTCCCACAGCCTGCTGGTGTCTCAGGCTCAGCAGCAGCAGCAGCAGCAGCATCTGCCAGTACCACCACCAGCCGCACCCAAGCCCCCCAAGCCCCCCCCCCAACCACCACAGGGAGACAGGCAGCAGCGCTTCCATGCCGTAGGGGGATGTTTCTGTCACCAATCTGGCGCTTTTTCACCATGCCCACAGTGTACAGCAAGTACGCCACTTGCAACCACTGTCAGCGGAAGTTGAGCAGAGGTGCAGACCCCTTAAAGTTCTGCACCAGCTCGCTCATCAACCACCTTGCTGCGAAACATTTCCACCAGCATGAGGAGTTCCAGAGGCTGAAGGCATCTGGTGCTGGCAGTGGCACCACACCCATCACTGCACAGCCTTCAGCAGCAGCAGCAACAGCAGCCACCCGCCCTCCTGCTCCTCCAGCAGCACCAGCAGGAGTGCGGAAACGCACTGCTCCTCCCCCCTCTGCAACTCCTGCCGCCGACACTGAGGCCTGTTCTGGCAGCCAGTCCTCAGTGGCCTCCTCCGCTGTGTCTGCTGATTCCCGTGCCAGCAAAAGGCCACGCCAGAGCCTTTTGAGCGAGTCCTTCCAGGGGGTGGTTAGGGCTCTGCCTCCCAGCAGCCGTCGCGTGCGGCAGCTGAACGGCTTGCTGGCACGGGCCATGTGCTCCCAACTCCTGCCGTACACGCTCGTGCAGGAGGGGAGCGACATTTGTGCGCTGCTTGCTTGCGCAGCCCCAGACTGGCAGCTCCCCAGCAGACACTTTTTCTCCCGCAAGGCCATTCCTGCACTGCACCGCTTTGTGATGGCCAATGTGGAGCGAGGGCTGGAGCACGCGGTTGGTGAAAGGGTCCACGTCACCATGGACTCCTGGAGCAGCCGCTTCGGGACAGGCCGCTACCTGTCCTTCACTGTCCACTGGGTCAGCTTGGTGGAAGGGGGTGAGGATGGGAGAGCAGCAGCGGGCACAGCAGCAGCAGCAACACAGTGGGTGGTGCCACCCCGCAGGGTCAGGGGAACTGCAGCAGGTTCCTCCGATCCTCTGCCATCCTCCGGCACACCTGGCCAAACCCCCCGCCTCAGCAGCAGCGTGAAGGCCCGCCACTGCCAAGCGCTGCTGCACTTGGTCAGCCTTGGGAAGACCAAGCTGACGGCAACCCATGTGTTGGCCAAACTCCAGGAGCAGGAGAGGATTTGGCTGACCCCCAGAGGCCTCAGAGTCGGAGAGGTGGTGGCCGACAATGGGGCCAATCTGGTTGCCGCAATAGACAGGGGAAACCTGACCCACATCCCCTGTCTTGCCCACGTGCTGAACCTGGTGGTGCAGAAGTTCTTGCGCACCTACCAGGGGATGGGCGAACTGCTGGAAACGGCAAGGAACGTTGTGCGTCACTTCCGGCGCTCGGCTGCAGCCTGTGCGAGCCTGGAAGACGTGCAAAAGGAGCTGGATCTGCCACGCCATCGGCTGATCCTTGACGTTCCGACTCGCTGGAACTCCACCCTGGCGATGTTGGAGCGTCTGGTTGAACAGAAGCACGCTGTCAACCAGTACCTTGCCCTGGCCACTGTTTCCGCCGCTCAGAGAAGGGACAAGACCAGTAGAGTTGAGCTGAAATTTTCGTAATTTCGCATTACTATAATTACGCATGCGAAATTTGCGATTACGATGCGAAATTAGCGTAGCGAAATTGCCATTAAAATCGTAATTGAAAATACCGTAAGCGTAATTTTCAACGCGAAATTTCGCGTTTCGTTCATGCCGTAATTTCGCATTAAACGCTACCGTAATTTCGCGTTAAACCGTAACGCTCCGTATAATATAAAAAAGCCGCCGACTTTAAGGGTTAATAGCAAAGCCCCCTTAAATGCTAAGAGCCTCAAATTTGGAGAATATATTAAGGAGATCAGAAGGAATAAGAGGAAAAATTTTTTTTCAAAAAGACCTTATAGTTTTTGAGAAAATCGATGTTAAAGTTTCAAAGGAAAAATGTAAACATTTAAAAACCCGCCGACTTTAACGGTTAATAGCAAAGCCTGCTTAAAGTTTAGGAACACCAAATTCCTAGGGTATATTAAGGGGATCAGTGGGAATAAGAGGGAATTTTTTTTTTTCAAAAAGACCTTATAGTTTTTGAGAAAATCGATTTTTAAGTTTCAAGGGCAAAAATGTCTTTTAAATGCGGAAAATGTCAGTTTTTTTTGCACAGGTAACAATAGTGTATTATTTTCATAGATTCCCCCAAGTGGGAAGAGTTTTACTTACTTCGTTCTGAGTGTGGGAAATATAAAAAAAAAACGACGTGGGGTCCCCCCTCCCAGACCTCTTTAACCCCTTGTCCCCCATGCAGACTGGGATAGCCAGAATGCGGAGCACCGGCCGCGTGGGGCTCCGCACCCTGACTATACCAGCCCGCATGGTCCATGGATTGGGGGGTCTCGGAAGGGGAGGGGCAGCCAAGCTTTCCCCTCCCCCTCCGAGCCCTTGTCCAATCCAAGGACAAGGGGCTCTTCTCCACCTCCGATGGGCGGTGGAGGTGGAGGCCGCGATTTCCTGGGTGGTGGGTTCATGGTGGAATCTGGGAGTCCCCTTTAAAAAGGGGTCCCCCAGATGCCCACCCCCCCTCCCAGGAGAAATGAGTATAGAGGTACTTGTACCCCTTACCCATTTCCTTTAAGAGTTAAAAGTAAATACACACAAACACATAGAAAAAGTATTTTAATTGAACAAAAAACATAACCACGAAAAAAGTCCTTTAATATTCTTAATTAACCATTAATACTTACCTGTCCCTTTAAATAAATGATCCCACGCAATATCCTCGGAAATGTTCTATCAGTTACAACGTAACAAAGTTATTACAATGTAACAACTTTGTTACATTGTAACTACGCCACACCCGACGTCACTCACCGCCGCCGCCACCGCCGCGTCTGCGCTGCAGGACCCGACAGAGCTCTGAGCTATAGCTCAGAGCTCTCGAAAGCATCTTTGTATTTGGGCTCCAAGGAGCCCCATTGGTCCTTAGCAGACCAATGGGGTTCCTTCTGATTTGAAGGAACCCCATTGGTCTGCTAAGGACCAATGGGGCTCCTTGGAGCCCAAATACAAAGATGCTTTAGAGAGCTCTGAGCTATATAGCTCAGAGCTCTGTCGGGTCCGTGCAGGACGCTAAGTCCCCGCCGGCTCCGCTGCCCTCCCCGCCTCTCCCACATGTCACCCACATGTCACCCACATGTGGGTGACATGTGGGTGACAGATGTGGGCGGGGTGGACAGCGGGAGCTGCGGGGACTTAGCGTCCTGCACGGACGCGTATGCGGCGGCTGAGCGGCGAGTGGCGTCGGGTGCGGCGTAGTTACAATGTAACAAAGTTGTTACATTGTAATAACTTTGTTACATTGTAACTGATAGAACATTTCCGAGGATATTGCGAGGGATCATTTATTTAAAGGGACAGGTAAGTATTAATGGTTAATTAAGAATATTAAAGGACTTTTTTCGTGGTTATGTTTTTTGTTCAATTAAAATACTTTTTCTAAGTGTCTGTGTGTTTATTTACTTTAACTCTTAAAGGAAATGGGTATGGGGTACAAGTACCTCTATACTCATTTCTCCTGGGAGGGGGGGTGGGCATCTGGGGGACCCCTTTTTAAAGGGGACTCCCAGATTCCACCATGAACCTCCCCCCCAGGAAATCGCGGCCTCCACCTCCACCACCCATCGGAGGTGGAGAAGAGCCCCTTGTCCTTGGATTGGACAAGGGCTCAGAGGGGGAGGGGAAAGCTTGGCTGCCCCTCCCCTTCCGAGACCCCCCAATCCATGGACCATGCGGGCTGGTATAGTCAGGGTGCGGAGCCCCACGCGGCCGGTGCTCCGCATTCTGGCTATCCCAGCCTGCATGGGGGACAAGGGGTTAAAGAGGTCTGGGAGGGGGGACCCCACGTCGTTTTTTTTTTTATATTTCCCACACTCAGAACGAAGTAAGTAAAACTCTTCCCACTTGGGGGAATCTATGAAAATAATACACTATTGTTACCTGTGCAAAAAAAACTGACATTTTCCGCATTTAAAAGACATTTTCGCCCTTGAAACTTAAAAATCGATTTTCTCAAAAACTATAAGGTCTTTTTGAAAAAAAAAAATTTCCTCTTATTCCCACTGATCCCCTTAATATACCCTGGGAATTTGGTGTTCCTAAACTTTAAGCAGGCTTTGCTATTAACCGTTAAAGTCGGCGGGTTTTTAAATGTTTACATTTTTCCTTTGAAACTTTAACATCGATTTTTTCAAAAACTATAAGGTCTTTTTGAAAAAAAAAAAATTTTCTCTTATTCCTCCTGATCTCCTTAATATATTCTCCAAATTTGAGGCTCTTAGCATTTAAGGGGGCTTTGCTATTAACCCTTAAAGTCGGCGGCTTTTTTATATTATACGGAGCGTTACGGTTTAACGCGAAATTACGGTAGCGTTTAATGCGAAATTACAGCATGATACGACTGTAATGCGAAAACTACGCGAAAATTACGCTTACGCGAAATTTCGCGAAATCCTTCTTCATTACGATTATGTACTTACGGCCATAATCGTAATTACACTAATTACGCAAAATTTCGCAAAATCGTAATTAGGTCATTACGCTCATCTCTAAAGACCAGCAACATCCCGTCCATCGTCCCCGATGATGACTGGAGGCACATGCAGCAGGTGTGCTTAGTGCTGGCTCCCTTTCTGCAGGCCACTAACATGGTGAGCAGGGACCATGCTATGGTCTGCTAGTGGGTGCCCCTGGTTTGTCTGCTGAACAGGGCCCTCGATGCTTTGCTGGAACAGGGAGCGGCAGCCTTGGACCAGCAGGAGCGGCAAGCAGCTGCACAGTCCACCTCTGAGGGGGAGGAGGAGGAGGACTTGGTGGAGGTCCCTGACCTTGCTGGTGATGAGGGGGAGCAGCACAGTGCAGCTGAGTTGGTGCGGGGGTGGAGAGAGGATGAGGCTGACGAGGCAGAGGAGGAGGATGAGGACAGCAGCACTGCCGTCGATGTGCCAGCAGACGTGGCCCGCCTCTTCCCAATGGCAGCGCACATGCTGACGTGCCTGCGCAGAGACCCCAGGGTGATCCAGATGAAGCAGAGGGAGGACATCTGGATCAGCATGATGTTGGACCCACGCCTCAAGGGGAAGTTGAGCCAGTTCCTGCCGCCTGCAGGAGGAGACCCAGCGCAACAAATAAGGAGCTTGCAGCAGGCCCTTGTTGAGCGCTTGGAGGAATCCTTCCCCCAGCCTTCCACCCCCACTGTCCAGCAGCCAGCACAGAGGCAGCAGCAGGTGCCTGCATCCAGCAGCAAGCGCCCCACAGACCTGCTGTCTCTCAGCCATGAGCTCTACAGGACTGTAGAGGCTCCGGCAGCAGTGACTAGAGAGGAGGTGCATGCAGCAGCATCCTCCACCGGTCACAGCCAGCGCCTGACCCGCATGGTGGCTGACTACATGGGGTCCTACAGCGGGCTTGACAGCGATGCCCCTGTTGATCCCATGGAGTATTGGGTCAAGCGCCTGGAGATCTGGAGCGAGCTGGCGCAGTACGCCCTGGAAGTGCTGTCCTGCCCCCCTTCCAGCGTGCTGTCCGAGCGCTGCTTCAGTGCAGCTGGTGGTGTGGTCACCGAGAAACGCTCACGTCTGTCTCACAAGTCTGTGGACAGACTGACGTTTCTCAAGATGAACCAGGTGTGGGTGGAAGGCGAGTTCCTGGCCCCTGTTGTCGGCGAGAGGGGGACATGAACTGGCTAAGAACCATCGTTAATGTGCCTTACCACCCTTTACCACCTCCTGGCTCCTGCTCACTAAGCCAGCCTGGTTCACTTTGACTATTACGTCGCCTGCAGCCACACATTTTACACCTACAGTGGGCTGCTGTGTACTGCCCTTCTGCTGTCTGTCTGTGTTTTCCACTGCCAGGGTACACAGATTTACCTTCTGCTGCCACTCTGCCACCAGCTATTACGTCAAACAATAGCTATATATCTGTGTAATTTGTTTTACAAACAAAACCAAAAAACCATTAAAAAAAAAAAAAGGTTTAATTTTTCTGAGGTGCCCGGGTTGAAAACTGTGTTGTCCCAGTTGTGTATTGGACACGATGTGGGCTGCACGACCGCTGTCTGGGACCTCCTGCCTGCTGTGTTTATTTACAGCCCTGGTATCACCGCTAGGTACCAGGGCTATTATGTCACGCTGCCTGCCTGCTGCCACACTCACACTACTCCTCCATTCCTCCTGCTGCTGTCTGTCTGTCTGTGTTTCCCAACGCCAGGGTACACAGATTTACCTTCTGCTGCCACTCTGCCACCAGCTATTACGTCAAAAAATAGCTATATCTGTCTGTGTAATTTGTTGTAAAACCAAAACTACAAAACCATAAAAAAAAAAAAGGTTTAATTTTTCTGAGGTGCCCGGGTTGAAAACTGTGTTGTCCCAGTTGTGTATTGGACACAATGTGTGCTGCACGACCGCTGTCTGGGACCTCTTGTTGTGTTTATTTACAGCCCTGGTATCACCGTTAGGTACCAGGGCTATTATGTCACGCTGCCTGCCTCATTGACTGCCTGCTGCCACACACTCATCCTCCTCCTCCTGCTGCTGAATTTACCTCCTGCTGTCTGTGTGTTTCCACTGCCAGGGAGCACATACAATGGCGCTTCCAACATGCGTGCGCCACCAGCTATTTGTTACGCTCAAAAATAGCTGCATTTCTTTAAAAAAAAAAATGGAGGAGGAGGAGGAGGAGGAGGAGGAGGAGGAGGAGGAGGAGGAATTATTTCTGGACACAACTTCTCTTTTCACTTTTTTTTTTTTAAAGGAACATCCCCACATAATCACTTGCTGTTGTTACTTGGAAAAAAAGAGGTTTCTTGCATCATTCACCCTCAAAACAAGTGTTGGAAGCTATTTAAGGCCATTTCGAATAGTCAGCTCGAATAATGAGCTCGAATACCGACTCGAATAGTGAGCTCGAATTCCGAGGTCGAATCGAATAGTAAAAATTATTCGACTCGAATATTCGACTGATCTCGAATAATTTACTATTCGAATTCGACCTAACTCGAATTTTGAAAAGGGGTATTTGAGCACCACTAGCAGTGGATCCTTTTTAGTCCTGTTCCTGTGTACGGATCGCTCTTGCGGAAGCGCAGTGGATCTTCTCAGTCCTGTTCCCGTGTACGGATCGCACTCGCTCTTGCGGAAGAGTGGTGGATCCTATCTGACCTGTTCCTGTTGTATGTTTGTCTGTTTGTCCGGAGTAAACGCTTACTGTTGCCTGAGGTAGGCAACCGATTAGCAAGCGTTTTCTGTTATTTGTTTGTTTGTGATTTCTGTGTTCTTTTGTTAGTCAGGGTTGGCGCATTTTTTTCTCTATTGCATTTTTTCATGCGGAGACCACGCCATTAACGTGTTTTGTCGCTATTGCGCTTCTCGTTATTTTCCTTGGCGTTATTATTGTTATGGTTTTCTGTGTCTTTCTTACTACACCTATGCTCTGTCTTTATTCAGTCTCGTGTCACTATTAGCAATCGCCATTCTGGCGATTGCGTTCCCACTTGGTTTCCGCTGTTGTGTGTTCACCGTCGTCAGGTGGCGACTAGATTGGTGGACATACATACATTCTGTCTCTGTGCTCACTCTCTCTCACTAGGGGCTATCTTGCCCTGTATTGCTTCCCCTCGTACAATTCCTATCTGGCATCTGTGGCAGTGCAGAGGTTTTATTCCTCTGCACTCCACAGCTCCATCTGCCGGTGGGAATTCCTCTCTACAGGTGCATTGCACCACAGCTGGGTTCTGTGATTCAGGCATTTGTGGAGGATTTCCGCAGTGTCAGCGCACATCCTGTGTGCTGACCACGGAGATATTCCACAATCGTTACAGTATGACCAGCCAAACTGAAATTCCCAGTGTAGAGGAAATTTCCGATTTGTACGATTTGGTCAATTATGGTTCTTCTACCTTTAAGAGGTTTAAAAAAACTAGACTCTGAAACCAAAGAGTACTTCCTGTCTGAATGTGTAAGATTCTTTCTGAATCCTACCTTTCAAATTACTGATCCGTCTACATGGGCTCTCCAATTTGCTTGTGTTCTATTGCAGGGGATCTATTTTCGTGGGCTTATGAGGTTTTGAAGAATCATTCTTGGAATGATAATCCTCATCAGTTTCTTACATTGATTTTTTCCCATTGGTTTAACCAATTTTAGTTCCTGGACGTAGAAACTACGTCCAGGAACCATGCACGCTCCCGAAATCACGGCAAAACCGCATGCGGAATCGCACCCACATTTCGTCCGCGGTGGAATGCAGACGATTCCGCACCGCAACAGTGGAAATGATCCCCTAGGTGATCAGTCCTTGCAGCACTGTCTGCAACACTTGCTCTTTAAGTGTCTGCTAGCTGCAGTAGAGTCTTAATCACCCGCTCCTCGGGTGATCATCCTTGCAGCTCAGTCAGTGGTCCCTGCTCCTCAGGTGTCCACTGGCTGCAGTGCAGTCTGAATTCCCTGCCCCTCAGGGGATTCTTGGGTGCAGTATTGTCTGAATCTCCAGCTTCTCGGGAGATCTCCTCTTTCATTACTGTCGCACCAAAACACTATTCCACATTGGTTGTCCTGTGTCTAGCTATACCAGTATTATTGGTGATTCTGCAGATCACCAATCAGAAAAATCTGTGTTGCTGACACCAATTGTTACACTTGCGCTTTAGAAGCTTCAGCTTCACAACCAAAGAAGATCTTAGGATTCGACATTGTTAGCCAAGTCTAGGGCTGAGACAGCGCTTTGGTTTTGCGAATCTGATACTGAGGGATCTTTGCTCTGTCCAGAGAGTTTCTGTGAGCCTACCCTGTACCATGAATGAAACCATGATGTCCACTCACACTGACATTTGTGAGTCCCTTTCTTGCTCTGAAGTACTGACTTTCCACCCTGTACTCTGGATGAGTCAATGTTTCCTTGCATAAAATCTCCTGCAGGGAGCCCAGAGGCTCGTCTAGGTATTACAACTAGTCACATCTGTTTTTCTGCTATTTCAGAATTGCAGTCTGGTTTGACTGCTATGAAGGATTCTGCCTGCAGTGAAACTAGACTCAGGGAGTCAGTGTCGGTTTCACTAGATATTTCTGTGCATCCTGTTCTTGAAGATGGAGTTCAGTCCCAGCGTATGGTAAAACCATCCCGGGGACGTCTGCCCTGTCTGCAGAAGATGTTTGGCCCTGTAACATGGATAGTTCAGAATCCTTGATTTATTTGTCAGAAAACTTGGGAAATGATGCTCCTGAGATGTTGTTTGATGTTCTGGAGGTCTCAGAGTTCCTCCCAAAGGGTGCAGAACTTTTAGGAGATGCCTCCTGCCCCGCAGGGTCGTCTGAGGTATTGCCCACTTCAGTAGGCATTGCTGCTATACTGACCACTTTTGCAGCTCTTGTGGAGCTTCAGTCATGCGTAGTCAGTGATGAGTTCTGGTTGGATTCAATTACAGTCACAGACACTTCGAAGTCTGAGTCCAAGTCTTCTTTTGAAAGACCAGTACTTGTGACCACTCAGGGGCGTAGCAATAGGGGGTGCAGAGGTAGCGACCGCATCGGGGCCCTTGGGCCAGAGGGGCCCCGAGGAGCCCTCCCTCAACTACAGTATTAGCCCTCTATTGGTCCTGTGCTCATAATAATCACTTCTATAGATACTTTGAATGGTGGTAATCATTAACAGACTGTTTCCCATCCCCTTCCTGCACCTCTGACACTGTAGTTGCCATTGGCAGGTTTTGGTGTGCCGTATCAATTGTTACGTCTAAAGTGCTTGGGGGGCCCCATTGTAAAACTTGCATCGGGGCCCACAGCTCCTTAGCTACGCCACTGTGACCACTACTCATGATGATTTTCTGCCCGGTCCTGGTTTTGGACTTGTCGTGACGGACTCTGAGGTTGGCAGTTCCTCGACGTGTCCTGAGGTTTCTCCTGTGCTAGTGTACCCCGAAGCGCTCTGTGAGCCAAAATGCCCAAGTGTGCCTCGGTTACCAGCATGCTCAGATGCTTCCTCGGTGGAGACTGTGGAAAGAATTTAAGATTTATAATTAATCTCATGATATATCTTTTATATTCTCACGTGGCTATAAGAGCCACATTCATGTAATCAGAACAGTGTGTAAGAGTGACACTTTAAGAATATGATCATAGTATTGTTTTAGGAATCACACAATGTAACCAAAATTAACGTGTATGAAGAATACAGTTACTGTTTTAAAGCCTCTCTATTCCAGAACGACCTCCCTCCCCCCTCCTGTCTGTTGTACCAGGCACAGAGAAGGAATTCTTTGGGAAGGGCAGTTTGAACCAGATTTCCATGGGCGGATTTGTCTTTGCTGATCACTGGCTAGAGGTCATAACGAAACTCCACCACTGTTCCATTTCCAGTGAGCCTGAAAGTAAAAGCTAAAATACAGGAAGTTTCTTGAAAGACACAGGGAAAACCCGCCCAAAGAAGAAGTCCAGTCTCCTTTGGAGATTGCTCATTGGACTTATGGGATAGTGTTGGGCGAACATATAGATGTTCGGGTTCGCGAACGTTCGCCGAACATCGCCGCGATGTTCGGGTGTTCGCGCTGAACTCCGAACATAATGGAAGTCAATGGGGACCCGAACTTTCGTGCTTTGTAAAGCTTCCTTACATGCTACATACCCCAAATTTGCAGGGTATGTGCACCTTGGGAGTGGGTACAAGAGGAAAAAAAAATATTTGAAAAAGAGCTTATAGTTTTTGAGAAAATTGATTGTAAAGTTTCAAAGGAAAAACTGTCTTTTAAATGTGGAAAATGTCATGTTTCTTTGCACAGGTAACATGCTTTTTGTCGCCATGCAGTCATAAATGTAATACAGAGAAGAGATTCCAGGAAAAGGGACCGGTAACGCTAACCCAGCAGCAGCACACGTGATGGAACAGGAGGAGGCGCAGGAGGAGAAGGCCACGCTTTTTGAGACGCAACCCAGGCCTTGCATGAGGACAAATAGCGTGCGGATTTAGCAATGCTTTTTGCCGCCATGCAGTCATAAATGTAATAAAGATGAGAGGTTCAATAAACAGGGGCTGGAAACGCTAACCCAGCAGCAGTAGCAGCAGCACACGTGATGGAACAGGAGGAGGCGCAGGAGGAGAGGGCCACGCTTTTTGAGACACAACATCCCAGGCCTTGCATGAGGACAAATAGCGTGTGGATATAGCAATGCTTTTTGCCGCCATGCAGTCATAAATGTAATAAAGATGAGAGGTTCAATAAACAGAGACCGGCAACGCTAACCCAGCAGCAGCAGCAGCAGCACACGTGATGGAGCAGGAGGAGGCACAGGAGGAGAAGGCTACGCTTTTTGAGACACAACATCCCAGGCCTTGCATGAGGACAAATAGCGTGCGGATATAGCAATGCTTTTTGCCGCCATGCAGTCATAAATGTAATAAAGATGAGAGGTTCAATAAACAGGGACCGGCAACGCTAACCCAGCAGCAGCAGCAGCACACGTGATGGAACAGGAGGATGCTATATAGTGTGGCTGAGCGAGCAGTGTACTACTGTTCCCAGCAGACACAGAGTGGCAGTAAACACAATGCTATATAGTGTGGCTGAGCGAGGTACACAGAGTGGCAGTATACACAATGCTATATAGTGTGGCTGAGCGAGCGGTGTACTACTGTGCCCAGCAGACACAGAGTGGCAGTAAACACAATGTTATATAGTGTGGCTGAGCGAGGTACACAGAGTGGCAGTAAACACAATGCTATATAGTGTGGCTGAGCGAGCAGTGTACTACTGTTCCCAGCAGACACAGAGTGGCAGTAAACACAATGCTATATAGTGTGGCTGAGCGAGCGGTGTACTACTGTTCCCAGCAGCGACACACAATGACTGGGGGGACCCTGGCTAGCGTGGCTGGAGCGCGAACTATCCTGCCTGCCTACCCAAAGCTAAACCCACAGACAAATGGCGGAGATATGACGTGGTTCGGGTATTTATTTACCCGAACCACGTGACAGTTCGGCCAATCCGAGCGCGTTCGGGTCCGAACCACGTGACCCGTTCGGCCAATCACAGCGCTAGCCGAACGTTCGGCCATGCGCTCTTAGTTCGGCCATGTGGCCGAACGGTTTGGCCGAACACCATCAGGTGTTCGGCCAAACTCGAACATCACCCGAACAGGGTGATGTTCTGCAGAACCCGAACAGTGGCGGACACTGTTCGCCCAACGCTATTATGGGATGACAGACTGTTTGGAGGGAGGGATATACTAGCATGTTAAACGGGATATATAGACCAACAGAGGAAGGAAGTCTGCACCTTTTTGTAACTGGCCAGGCTGCAGCTAGCCTGTTTGTGCTTTAATAAATGCTGGTATATAAAAAGGTCCTCCGCTGAGAGAATAAAGTTTTCATTGGCAAGAATTGGAGAAGCCTCATTGAGTAAGTTATTTCCTTTAACAAGACCTGTTCTGATATTGCCTGCCTGCATGCCCAGAAGTGGTCCCTGAAAGCCCTGATCTTGATGGTTGTCCTGGTAATCCTGAATCCAGGAGTGTCATAGGTTCCATAGGGGTTCTTGATAGTTCTCCATGTGAGCCTGGTGAGCGTTCTGGCCTCTTGGGATCTCCACGGAGCTTCAAAGTGTTCTGGGAAATTCTGGGAGAAATGTTTCTTGGTACCCTGGAAGGTGGTGGGTATTGCTCGGAGAGTGTCGATGGGTTCTTCTCTGGCATTCACAATTCTGATGGGTGTTATGCTGAGGCTTGTAGTGCTGATGGACATGTTTCGGTGGCTTCTGCTTCCGACAAGTTTGGTTTCGGGAGGATTGACTCTGGAATTGGGCCTTGTCGGGCTGCCCCGACCTTCATGAGCGTTCAGTCACACTGTTTAGTTGGAAACATCAGTTTTGAGGGTCGTCTGGAATCCGTCCCTAGAGGGGGGGGGATACTGTAATGATCTGCTCAGCTGTCCGCACAGGCAGACAGCTTTTTTTGACCAATTTCTAGGTCTGAGTGTTGCAGGTCCCTGGAAAAGAGACCTGTCTTCACTCGGCAAGTTGCAGAGTTGCTGTTCTGGTGAGGAATTTGCATCCATTTGTCATGCAAATTGCTTAGCTGCTTCCTTTGATGGCTTGCAGTATAAATACCATTTCCTCCCAGAAATCCCTGCTGGTCATGAAGGTTTGTTCCTGCTAACTTACCTGGAGTCTCAGCCCTCTGCTTATTGTTTGCTAATATTGCTATCTTAGAGTAGTTACTTGGGAGTGCACTAGCATTCCTTCTAGCCTCCTTGCCGGTTATCCCGAACACAGTTCGGGGTAACCTGCGCAGGAGGATTTCTCAGGCCCCGCTGGGCCGATTTGCATAATTTTTTTTTGTTACAAGCAGCTAGCACTTTGCTAGCTGCTTGTAACTTGCGATCGCCGCCGCTCGCCGCCGATTCGCCGCTACCCGCCGCGCCGAGCCGCCCCCCCCGCCCCAGACCCCTGCGCAGCCTGGCCAATCAGTGCCAGGCAGCGCTAAGGGGCGGATCGGGGTTCCCTCTGACGTCACGACGTCCGTGACGTCATCCCGCCCGGTCGCCATGGCGACCGGGGAAGCCCTGCAAGAAATCCCGTTCTCAACGGGATTTCTTGCATACTCTGATCGCCGAAGGCGATCGGAGTAGGTAGGGGGATGCCGCCGCTCAGCGGCTATCATGTAGCGAGCCCTTGGCTCGCTACATGATTTAAAAAAAAAAAAAAAAAGTGCGGCGCTGCCTCCTTGCCGGATTTTTTAGACCGGCAAGGAGGCTAGCTTAGTGAGGTCGTATTCTCTGTATTGCCTTGTTCTGTCTTCCTGTTGCGATTGTTCTGTCGCCAGCGGCGGCCGACAGAAAATCGCTCTGTCTGTTTGGATCGCACTCGCCCTAGCATTAGAGGTGGTGGATCTCTCTGTATGCTGTCTTGAAGTTTAGCCTCGGCTGCGGTTGCTGCTGGCTACTCCTTCTGTCTGTCTTGTTGTGCGGATCGCACTCGCTCTTGCGGAAGAGCAGTGGATTCTTTCAGTCCTGTTCCTGTGCATGGATCGCACTCGCTCTTGCGGAAGAGCAGTGGATCCGATCTGACTTGTTCCTGTTGTCTGTTTGTCCAGAGCAAACGCTTGCTGTTGCCTGAGGTAGGCAACCGATTAGCAAGCGTTTTCTGTTGTTTGTTTGTGATTTCTGTGTTCTTTTGTTAGTCAGGGTTTGGGGCGTTTTTGTCTCTGTTGTGCTTCTCGTGCGGAGACTGCGCCATTAACGTGTTTTGTCGCTTTTGCGCTTCTCGTGCGGCGACCGCGTTTAGCGAGTGCTTTTGTTATTTTCCTTGGCGTTCTTATTGTTATGGTTTGCTGTGTCTTTCTTACTACACCTATGCTCTGTCTTTATTCAGTCTCGTGTCACTATTTAGCAATCGCCATTCTGGCGATTGAGTTCCCACTTGGTCTTCGCTGGTGTGTGTTCACCATCGTCAGGTGGCGACTAGATTGGTGGACATGCATACATTCTGTCTCTGTGCTCTCTCTCTCTCTCTCACTAGGGCTATCTTGCCCTGTATTGCTTCCCCTCGTACAATTCCTACCTGGCATCTGTGGCAGTGCAGAGGGTTTATTCCTCTGCACTCCACAGCTCCATCTGCCGTTGGGAATTCCCCTCTACAGGTGCATTGCACCACAGCTGGGTTCTGTTATTCAGGCGTTTGTGGAGGATTTCCACAGTGTCAGCGCACATCCTGTGCGCTGACCACGGAGATATTCCACAATCGTTATAGTGAGCTTCTCTGCCGCTAACTTTTCATTTACAGGTGTCGCTGACATGCTGGAGGCGGAGGACCACACAGCCAGCAGACCACACAGTGCTGGAATCCATAGGAAGGTGAGTCACTCTGCAGTTATTGTTACCAAGGGAGAGCGTTGACCTGGGGGGGGGGGGAGACAGAGGACAGGATGGGGACTGGGGTGGAGGATGGGGGGGGGGGCACACACATGGACATGCACAGGAGGGGGCAAACACACAGGAGGACAGAAGGGGACACGGGGACTGGAGGACCACACAGGGGGGTGAAGGGGACACAGAAACACACACAAGGGTGGCAGGAAGGGACACAAGGGACCTGGAGGACCAGAGAGGGGGGCTGGAGGAGACACACAGGACATGAGGGGACACATGGGGCAGGAGGACCACACGGGGCAGGAGGACCACACAAGGTGGCAGGAAGGGATGACACACACAGGGGGACAGAAAGGGACACATAGTGGACACAAGAGGACAATGGGGAGAACATGTACTGTACAATACGCTCCTGGAATATGGATGCACCAGGTTTAGTACATACTGTATACATTTCTTTTCCCAGATTTTTGCCCTCTAGGTGCGTCTTATATTCCAGAGCGTCTTATATTCCAAAAAATACAGTATACAAAAGATTTACAAAAACAAAGTAACAATTACAAAGCTAAAAGTTACAAAGATACACAATAAGACAGGTTGCTTAAAAATAAAACTGGAATAAACAGAAACTGAACTTTTACCAGTGCAAATGTCCAACTGGGCCGTGGAGGAACACAAATGTTCTGATTTGCTCAGGATCATCTCTAGCTATGCGCTACCCTCAGGAGAAGATGATTTTTATGCATCTGGCCCTGCCTTTTACGCTGGGAGATAAGCTTTGAGGCTGCAAGCCCATTGGGAAGGGGAGGAACTAGTTTTAATTAACTTTCCAGACATTTCCCATATCCTCATAGATCTAATTTACACAGGTAAAATTGTATTGTAACACACACATCAACAAGACTTCTGTAGTAAGGGCTTCCTGGCTGTGATATGCAACCTCCAAAGCTTTTCCTGTCCCACTTTTGAACTTTGCAGACTTAAAAGCAACTCAAACACTTCATCTTTCCAGACTCAGTCTGATTGTATATTGGCTTGTTTACATATACACAGAGTTCAAAGCAATGCAACACCTGTTCAGCAGATCCAGGACAGAATAGAGTGTTGTTACCTAATTACCTGTATCCTTGCTGGCGGCCGCAGTGTCCAGAGGATCTGAATGCTAACGTACTTCATACTGTCATACAGACAATCACAGCTTCCCCCAAAGCCAGACTGGCTTTAGCAGACATACACATATGATACAGTATTTCAGAGGGCAAGGGAGGAGGAGAGCGAGACACGAAGCTGGCGGCTTGATCTGTTACATTGCCGCCGGCTTATTTCTCATTTAATTAAATCACTTTTTTAATACAAATATTGTTATCTTAACTAGGAATGCAATTAGCGCCACCCGCGGCGTTTACATTCACTGTTTTGTTACGTGAAGTAACTATCATTGGATATATCAACAGCGCCACCTGCCGGATGTGCCCGGCTAACGGATAAGACGCACACACACACACACACACACACACACACACACACACACACACACACACACACACACACACACACACACACACACACACACACACACACACACACACACACACACACACACACACTTCATAAATTGCTATAGTAAAATTGAGTACACTATATTTTTTTAAATCTTTATTTATACAAAGTTCCTAGATCTCCCTGCTTGGATGACTGGATGTGCTCTGGAGTTTTTAAGTATGATAGTACATTGTTGAAAAAATAATAATTGCGCTTCCAGCTAAGTGTTCCAGTTAGTACAGAAAATTGTCAGAGTAGAAATGACTAACCATTAAAATAACAACTTAGTATTATTAAGCACATCTCCTATCATGTGCTTGATGGAGAGAGCGTCCAAATGAACAGTAACAGAGCAGTGTGTGCCTGTAGGAGTCTATAATTCCACCCCCCCCCCTTTTTTCTTCAGATTGGCCAGCGTCTGTGATAGGGACAGTAGATTATGAACCCCTCCGAGGGACGGGAACTAAAGCACTGTTCTATGTAAATGCTACTTTCCTCACATATACCAAAAAATACTTGAAGGTTATTTCTGGGAGGGAGGTGCCCCAAGCCAATTCATTTTTACATTGAGACACTGGTTATCAACCTGAGGAAGCAGGTCGGTGCCTACAAAATGTGCTGTCCTCTGTTTTTCAATACATTATTTTTGGGTCTTGTATAAGTCTTTTTCTTGGGGTACATTTTTCTTGCCTTTTTAATCTTTAAGTAATCATTTTGTACATCCTTTGGGGTGCCAGCGTTACAACTTCCAACCCCATGGGGGTCGCTTTTTAGTTGGGGCAAAATTTTTTTTTTTTTTTTTTTTTTTTACATTTTCCCATCTACTATCTGTAAGGGATTGCGGAGATGCCGCCGCATCAGAGAGTGGCATGGCGGCTATCTCCGCGTCTCAGCTGGCGGTTTCCACCGCACAGATACATGATGGAAATATGCCTCGGATTGTGGGGATCTAGGAGGAAGCCGCCGCAGCGCCGAGTGGCATGGCGGCTGTCTCCGTGTCTCAGCCAGCGACTTTCGCTGCATGGTCGCATGGTAGAACTTTGCCTACTCCCTCAGTCGCACATAAACTGAGGTCTATGCACGCCCGCACAGACAGGATCTTTATGCAAGCAGAAGGGGAGTCAGCTGATCAGCCGGTCAGCTGACTCCAGCATTGATCCTGATTGGCTGAGCGACCGGGACGGTGTTTAGGAGCGCTCCCAGTATATATAGAACAGGCCTGTCAGTTGTTCCTCGTCTGCTGTTGCATATGCTACGTGTCAGCACTCAGACCCATAGTCAGATCCCAAAGTGTGCTAGAACCAGCAGGAGCTGGGGATCCACACTTAGCCAGATTCTGTTGATAACTTAAAGTACTAATTGAATTGTATTATTCTGTATAAGACCTTCTGCTAGCCTTGACTACTCTTCTGTCTTGTGATTCTGTGCCTTTGCCTATCTGATCCAGTTGCCGACTTGGCTATCCCTCACTCTGATTCTGTCTTCCGCCTCTGTACCGTATCTGCCCGTGTGTTGCCGAACCTGCTTGTCTGACTCTTCTGCCCTCACCAGGGAGCTTAGTCCTATTGAGGGGTTCTCAGTTTAGTAATCACCTGCTCCTCAGGTGGATAGCTGCAGTACAGTCTCAATCACCTGCTCCTCAGGTGACTAGCTATCATTTTATGCTGCCTGCGTCTCCTGGCCCTCAGGGGATCACCTGCTGCAGTACAGTCTGAATCACTCGCTCCTCGAGTGATCTCGCTACATTGTCTTACTGTGCATCACCCGCTCCTCGGGTGAACCTACCATTACTCCTCTGAGTCTCCAGCTTGCTGGAATACTGAATACTGATTACTGTGTTGATCAGAGATACCCCCTGTCACGATTTCACGAATGCCATTGCAGCAAGCGCATGTAAATGCGCGCAAACTATGATCTGGAGAGCCCCTTTAATTCATATGCCTGGCTTTTAGAAACTCAGTGTTTTTCCATCTCACAACCCCTGCAATTGGGGATGTGAAGGTTTGTGGTGTACTTACTGAGAGAAGCCATTCACCCTAAAACCAGACCATCCACACAGGAAAAAGGTTATCAAAAAGGGGGGCAATAAAGATTCTCCAGGAAATCTCCTATCCTAGTTTTAAAGATAAGGAGAGGAACTGATCCGGGTCGTAAACTCATTAGGACCCATTCCCATTCCTGCATCTAGCCTGAGGGGAGGTAGAGAGTTAGAGAGAATGACTTTTAATTCACCTTTATATGAAAGAATAAGTCATTCAGACATTTTACTAAATTAATCATTTTCTGTCGAGGCTAACCATTACAAAATTAGCAGACCATTAGTAGTAATGATTTGTGTGTGGTGGAACCAATCAGAATGTTCCTACCATTATCCGAAAACAAGCAACAGCGTGATTTGCCTCGGGATACCCCAAGAGGCACATGTTTGGCATCTGTGTGACACAGAGAACGCTAGAAGCGCGCCCGTGTCACTCTCTGCAGGTTTTGGTCGGCGGTTGCCGAGCTATGATCATTCCAGTTATTGCCTATTCTTTCTGCTTGTCATGACAAAGGGCGGGAGAAGGTATACAACACCCATCTCCTTTTACAACTCCGCCCTCTGGCAGAGGAAGATTTAAAAACCAACAATGCTGGACAGAGAAGAGTCTTTTGTCCAGCCTTCCGATACCATCAAAGGAATTGGCATTATGACAAGACTTATCGATTCCACAGAACTTTCCATAACTGGATTTTAAATCTTCTGTTGGACTTCATATCACAAAGGACACGGTAACTTGACAAACTGCTCAGACTGTAATCAGCTATTATTTTCATATTGTACCCTTATTATTTCTGTATCCATTTGTTTCTATTGCTATATTTTGTTCTGCATTATTTCTTTAAATAAACGATTTAAAAATCGTTCGTCTAAGTGCTGTTCTGAAAAATCTCCACCAAAAGAATTCACATCTTCAAAGAGAGACATGTTACCATAACTGTTTTGATATTAAATATTGTTAGTTTTGCTATCTCTAGAAAGGTTGTCTAATTAACCCTTTTTCCTACAGGATTTAGCTAGAGTTAGAATTAGCGCATTCGCACGCTTTTATTGCGCTTTGGTGGCAGCGACCTGGCCTCTATATGAGAGCACAGATTGTATCAATTGTATATACAATCGAAATTGGACTTTGTGTGGACTCACCAACCATTAAAAGGTTACTTTGCCTGCAGTTCTGACTGCCTTCAGGATTCCCTCAGGGTCTGAGGCTTTATGGTAAACTGCAGCAAAGGGAACAGGAATTGGTGGGTGACTGCGCATACGTCACATTGCCGGCAGCGGTGCAACCAATCTTTGGCGTCACTCTGTTCACCCTATTACAAACCATCGGATGTGTCTATTCCCCGAATGGTAACTGTGTCAGATTAGACAAGATTGGCGTGCGTTGTCGCATTATTACCTGACGACCCAGCAACCGCTATTTTAACGTCAACTTGCTCACAGTCTTACAAGCCATTGGAGGCGATTAATCCCTGATGGTACTGGAGTAAGTTAGATGAGATTGCGGGGCTGTTCGTCACACCCCCTTCACCAGCTCCTCTGGACAGTGGGTATCCATCTATATTTACTGTTGCACCAAACACCATCTTACATCTTTGTATCCCGTGTGTCTTGCTATACTTGTATTATTGGTGATTCTGCAGATCACCACATAATCAGGTATAACCTCTGTATTATTGGTGATACTGCAGATCACCAATAATCAGAAAATCTGTTCTGGCTGACACCGATCGTTAAACTATCCCCTTTATTTTGGAGTGCAACGCTAAAGCAAGTCACCCTCTTGGTGGGTGGTTTCACCACTTCCAGGCCAGTTTCACACCTGGCCAGAGTTAGTGTTGGGCGAACAGTGTTCGCCACTGTTCGGGTTGTGCAGAACATCACCCTGTTCGGGTGATGTTCGAGTTCATGGCCGAACGTTCCCCGAACGTTCGGCTAGCGCTGTGATTGGCCGAACGGGTCACGTGGTTTGGACCCGAACACGCTCTGATTGGCCAAACTGTCACGTGGTTCGGGTAAATAAATACCCGAACCACGTCATATCTCTGCCATTTGTCTGTGGGTTTAGCTTTGGGTAGGCAGGCAGGGTAGTTTGCGCTCCAGCCACGCTAGTCAGGGTCCCCCCAGTCATTGTGTCGCTGCTGGGAATAGTAGTACACCGCTCGCTCAGCCACACTATATAGCATTCTGTTTACTGCCACTCTGTGTACCTCGCTCAGCCACACTATATAGCATTCTGTTTACTGCCACTCTGTGTCTGCTGGGAATAGTAGTACACCGCTCACCCGCCACTGTATAGCATTGTGCTCTGTGTCGCTGCTGGGAATAGTGGTACACCGCTCAGCCACACTATATAGCATTCTGTTTACTGTTCTGTGTCTGCTGGGAATAGTAGTACACCGCTCGCTCAGCCACACTATATAGCATTCTGTTTACTGCCACTCTGTGTACCTCGCTCAGCCACACTATATAGCATTCTGTTTACTGCCACTCTGTGTCTGCTGGGAATAGTAGTACACCGCTCACCCGCCACTGTATAGCATTGTGCTCTGTGTCGCTGCTGGCAGGGCCGTTTCTAGCCCCGTTCAGCCGGTTCTGCTGAACGGGGCGCCGATGAAAGACAAATTGGAGGGGCGCCAGGCAGAAGGAGAAGGATGTGACGTCACTGCTGGCTGCTCCTAGGAGCCGGTGCAGCGAGAGGCAGGAGGAGCTGTGCCGCTGTGCGCAGGCCTGGCTGTGCGCACCAGCGCGAATCGATCACCGGCTTCCTAGCTAGCTTACTAGCTAGATCCTTCTGGGCGGCGAGCGCTCTTGCGTGTTGACGTCACATGACAGGAGCGGCCGCGCTATTCCTGCCACGGACGTATCAGCAGTGTGTGGCGGAGGTTGAGTCTTTTTGGCCACTCGGGCTCCTCACTGCTGCACCTGCTGTAGTGTGTGCCCAGCCCAGCCAGCCTTGCCCTTGCTGCCGGCCTGCCGCTGCCTGCCCGCTAGCACCTCCGGACCCCCACCGATCCTTCCAGACTCCCGAGTTGCACCTGGCCTGCCATGATGATGGACAACTTGGTAAGTAGGCAGGCAGTCTATGTACTGCACTACCAGGCTCTCTCTTTCTGACGAGGGGGGGGAGGAGGGGGGCGCTCTTTTTGCCCTGGGCTAAAGTCAGATGGTCGACTCTGACAGACTGGCTTTTTTGACTCTCGAACTGGGTGAAATTTAGCCTAGAAACTGCCCGGGCTGCTGGGAATAGTGGTACACCGCTCAGCCACACTATATAGCATTCTGTTTACTGTTCTGTGTCTGCTGGGAATAGTAGTACACCGCTCGCTCAGCCACACTATATAGCATTCTGTTTACTGCCACTCTGTGTACCTCGCTCAGCCACACTATATAGCATTCTGTTTACTGCCACTCTGTGTCTGCTGGGAATAGTAGTACACCGCTCACCCGCCACTGTATAGCATTGTGCTCTGTGTCGCTGCTGGGAATAGTGGTACACTGCTCACCCGCCACTGTATAGCATTGTGCTCTGTGTCGCTGCTGGGAATAGTGGTACACCGCTCACCCACCACTGTATAGCATTTCTGTACTGCCACTGTACTGCTGCTAGTCAGCGTGTACTTTAAGGATAAGTGAAATGAGGAAGAAATCCGGTGAAAGAGGGAGGGGCAAGGGAAGAGGTGTTTCCCCTGACGGTTCACGTACAGGCCACAGGGGAGCACCCAAGAAAACCCACTCAATACCGCCCATGTTGTCCAGGACAGCAACCCTCACAAATCCAAAAGAACAGGACCAGATAATTACTTGGATGACCTCTCAAGCGTCCAGCAGTGGGTTAAGCAGCACCAGCACATCACGCACGAGGTCCGAGTCCTCAGCCAGTTACAAGGAGCCAGTGGACACAAAGCTGACACAACCGGCAGCGACACCACGCACACAACTGCCAGATAACCAGTCCGATGAATTACCTCAGGACACAATGGGGTATTCGCAGGAGCTATTCCCAGCCCAACAAACTTCCACCTTTCAAAGGTCAATGGAACAGCCAGAAATGTTGTGCCCGGATTCACAACCATTAACTGTGGGAAATGCACCGCGCACTGAAATACAAGGCGAGTCCGAGGAGGACTCGGAAACCCAAATCCCAGAGCAAGTTGGGCAGGAGGGGTTGCAATTGCAGGAGGTCGGCCGACAAGATCTGGAAGACGACGTTGGAGTGAGCTGCACAGAGGTTGTTCTGGGGAGCTCTACTCCACGGCGGCGGCCCCCCACAATGACATATGACAAGTTTCAGGAGATGGAAGAGGAGGGTATGGACAATGTGGACAGAGACCCAGATTTTGTTTGTGAACGAGAACATCGCAGTCGTAGCAGTAGCACAGATGAGTCTGTTGAAGAACCCACTGCTGCACGAGTTCGCCTTGTGCCGCAAGGTAAGCGGCGCGCAATTTCAGGCACCACAAGCGTGGAAGTTCAAGTGAGAGGCAAAAGAGGCGAAAACAGAAATCGCCAGCAAGGCAGGTGCTCCAAAGTCTGGGCTTTCTTTGAAGACTGCACTGAGGATGGTACTATGGCGATTTGCAATGTGTGCAAGACCCGCCTGAGCAGGGGGAAAAGTATTAACAACCTCTCCACCACCAGCATGAGCCGCCACATGCTATCCAAACATCCCACTCTGTGGGCAAACGCGGCAGGACAGGGTACCAGCAACACTGCCTCCCTTGGGTTCACCAGACTCACCACCAGACCCGCCTCAGCAGCAGCAGTAGCCCAGCCATTGCGTGGTTCACAACATTCACAAACATCAGACGGGTCAATGTTGAAAATCAAGGAAACAGCTGTCATGATGCAACTGGGGGAATCTGAAGGAGAAAACGATCAGCGTGATGGTACCAACATCAGGCAATCCGCCTCAGGAAACGCTGGCCCCAGCAGCTATGACGAAGAAGAGGAGGAGGAACAGCTGGAGTTGGAGCAGGAATTTCCTGCCACCACTGACGAGGGCCAGAGCGGTGCACGTTGGACTTCCACAATTCAGCGCGAATGGTCAGCAGAAGCAGACCAGGAAGAAGGTGACGACTATGATACATCACAACAACTATCACAACGCTCACAAGAGGATGATGAGGATTCTGGTAGGACTCTGGCACACATGGCTCAATTCATGCTAGACTGCATTGAACGCGACCCACGCATTGTGCGCATTCTGGACAACACCAATTACTGGGTTTATACCCTTCTGGATCCACGGTACAAACACAATGGGCTCAATTCTGGTAGCTATGTGAGGTAAATATTTTTTTGGAGTTAAAATACCTCATGAGGTATTTTCCTCTTCTTTTATCAATTCTGAAAGATTTTTCTTCATTTCCAAACATGAGGTAAAACATGCGGTAAAACATGCGGTAAAACATGAGGTATTTCTGTGGTAAGCGTGCAGCACATAAGTAATAGTCTTTAATTGTCTCCCATAAGTTAGGATAGTCTTTGGAAGATGTCGTTTTTTCTTTTTGTTTTTTGAGGAGGGGAGGTGTATTTGATTATGTAGCAACCTATGAAAAGTCAATTTATAGGCATCCATTATATAAAAAAAATAAAAAATAAAAAAATAAATCATGAAGGATTGTACAGGGTTTGGAGCACTTTTTCTTTTTTAAAACAAAATGGAAGCTAGTGGTCAGATCACTTTTACTTATTACAGCAAAATATGGGGGCCCTGAACACAGAACAGAACACGCTGAAAAGGCTCCATGTTATGTGACTGATATCACAATTCTATCACCGCCCTGCATTTATCATGTGGTAGAGGTAGGTCTAATTATGTGAGGTAAAAGACATGCAAACACGCACCTTATTTCTCTTCAGAATTCAAGTGTGAGGTATTTCACTACTAAATACAACACATTTTTAGTAGAAAATTACCACATGAATTACCTCATGAAATTACATGAGGTAAAACTTTACTTAAACTACCAGAATTCAAAAGTTGATTTCCCTCATGAGGTAAACCCAATTCCATGAGGTAATTATTTACTAAACGCTACCAGAATTGAGCCCAATGTTCCAAAACTGCTTGAAGAAAGAGTCAGACAGGTCAAAATGGAAGAATACCAGCAGGCCCTTGTGGAGACTTTAGAGAGGAGATTGACATCCTCCCCCTCCTCTAGCCAGTTGTACGCCGACAGATTGACTTCCGCAAACCCAGGACGACCAGGAGGGCAGCAAACACAAGCCGCAGCTAGTGCCCAAAAGGGAATGGTGTCGGCAGTGTCCTTGGAGTGGGAAAATTTTATGACACCCATGCAGCAGCAGCCCACAGAACAGCAAGCGTGCAGATCCACCTCCAACACCGATCGCCTGGAGAAGATGGTCAAGGACTACATGTCAGATGGCGTAGCTGTGTTGAACAATCCATCTGCACCCTTCAACTATTGGGTATCGAAGCTAGACACCTGGCACGAACTGGCAATGTACGCAATAGAGGTGCTGGCTTGCCCGGCAGCCAGCGTTATGTCGGAACGCTGTTTCAGTGCTGCCGGAGGCATCGTCGCAGATCGGCGTATCCGCCTCTCCACAGAAAATGCAGACCGTCTGACTCAAATTAAAATGAATCAATCCTGGATTGGAAACGACTACGCAACACTCCTGTGATGGGTTAGCGTTTCCGGTCCCTGTTTATTGAACCTCTCATCTTTATTACATTTATGACTGCATGGCGGCAAAAAGCATTGCTATATCCGCACGCTTCTTGTCCTCATGCAAGGCCTGGGATGCTGTGTCTCAAAAAGCGTGGCCTTCTCCTCCTGCGCCTCCTCCTGTTCCATCACGTGTGCTGCTGCTGCTGCTGCTGGGTTAGCGTTTCCGGTCCCTGTTTATTGAACCTCTCATCTTTATTACATTTATGACTGCATGGCGGCAAAAAGCATTGCTATATCCGCACGCTATTTGTCCTCATGCAAGGCCTGGGTTGTTGTGTCTCAAAGCGTGGCCTTCTCCTCCTGCGCCGCCCTCCTCCTGTTCCATCACTTGTGCTGCTGCTGGGTTAGCGTTACCGGTCCCTGTTTATGGAACCTCTTCTCTGTATTACATTTATGACTGCATGGCGACAAAAAGCATGTTACCTGTGCAAAGAAACATGACATTTTCCACATTTAAAAGACAGTTTTTCCTTTGAAACTTTACAATCAATTTTCTCAAAAACTATAAGCTCTTTTTCAAATATTTTTTTTCCCTCTTGTACCCACTCCCAAGGTGCACATAACCTGCTAATTTGGGGTATGTAGCATGTAAGGAAGCTTTACAAAGCACGAAAGTTCGGGTCCCCATTGACTTCCATTATGTTCGGAGTTCGGCGCGAACACCCGAACATCGCGGCGATGTTCGCGAACCCGAACATCTAGGTGTTCGCCCAACACTAGCCAGAGTGCTGCAGTGCAATGCTTCACCCTCCTCGCTTCTCACTGCAACACCAACAATTAGATTCATTTGACCCTACAGCAGAGTGCACAACAGAGTCCTATGTATTAGGGCAGCCGGCTCCCATGCACTCCCTGACATGCCCTTTGCTGACCCACGCCCAGTGATGTACTCTCTGCTGGACAGTAAGTATGTCACTGAGCTTCCCATCATATTTGCGTCATTCCGTGCACGTTGGCCACACTGCCACCGCCAAGTGATTTTAAATGTCTGCGTTGCCCATTGACTTCCATGCACTCTGTCACTGACGGTAACGCATTGTTGACTTTGTGGTGGGTCAGTGGTAATTGGGAAACTTCCGTCTCAATGCGACGCGGTTAGCGTACTGATTCTCATACTTTCTTTGCTGTTGCATTACCTTGCATGTAGAAAGGGTAACGCAACGCAAAAACAAGTCCCCTAGTGTGAAAGAGGCCTCAAGCTGTAATCCCGGGTTGCCGTTCAGCAGCCTGGTTTTGTGAGGACTTCATCTTTCCTCTCTGCATTACTTTTCATACTCCACCACAAGCATAAGAGGGTCCGAGTTCTCTCTGGTTTGTTCTTTTCTCCCCCTGGAAGAACTGGAAGAACAGGTATTTCAGAGCCCCATCATTAGAAGGTGAATTGTTCCCTCTTCAGTGACTGGCCCCAGAATACAGTAATGGCATTATTGTTTCTAGTATGTATGAAGCACTAACATGTTAAGGCAGTACTTTCCAAAGTACAATGAACAATATAACTCACTGTCCCTCACCAGTGGGCGAGCTATGGGCCCCGGTGCAAGTTTTTATATGGGGGGGGTCCCAAGCGCTCTATACATAACAATTTATGGAGCGCACCAAAGCCTGCCAAGGACAACCAGTGTAAGAAGGGGATGGGGAGCAGTGTGTTAAGGATTACCACTATTCAGACTATCTATAGAAGTGATTATTTCCAGCACAGGACCAATAGAGAGCTAATACTGTGATAGAGGGTGGACCCTTCGGGGCCCCTCTGGCCCAAGGGCCCCAATTCAGTCACTACCTCTGCACCCCCTATTGCTACTCCACTGTCCCTCACAAAGGCTAACCAACTGCCAGTAATATCATAAATATCCAGTTCAAACTCTTAACCCTAACTTACAAAGCTCTCCACAACCTCCCTCCTGTGTACATCTCCTCACTAGTCTCCAGATACCAACCCAACTGCAATCTCAGATCTGCACATGAACGTCTATTGCCCTCCTAGAATCACCTCCTTGCTATTCAAGATTTCACAAGTGCTTCACCCCTCCTCTGGAATCCCCTGCCACAACACATCTCTCACTCTCCAACCCTTGATCTCTTTAAACCTGCCCTCAAAACTCACTTTTTCCGTCAAGCATACGCTCTACCTCAGGCCAGTTCACCTCCTGACCTCTGGCCAAGTTGTGTTCCTACTAGATAACCGGAAACACACTGCCTTTAGGGATGAATATTGTATATTACCCCACCCCATTCCTTTACTTTGTAAGCCATTGTAAGCTCACAAGGGCAGAGCTCTTTCACCCTTTTGTGCCTTGGAATTTGTTACACATGTATTCCTATTCATTTAGTGACTATTATTATTCTGTATTTTCTATACCATTATCTACCATTATTCTATTATAATACCATTCTATGTATACATTATACAGTGCTATGGCATGTGTTGGTGCTTTATTAATGATTATTATTATAATAATAATCCTCATCATCCCTACCAGCTGGGCTGTGGGGTTAGAGTCGGAGTCGAGCCATTTTGGGTACCTGGAGTTGGAATCGGAGTTGGCGCTTTCATAAACTGAGGAGTTGGGGTTTGAGTTGGAAGATTTTTGTACCGACCCCGCAGCCCTGCCTACCAGAGAGGACAGCTAACGGCATGTTGTTATAATGTGTTAGACAATTAGAGCAGCTTTAGAAAACTCACACAAACACTGGGAGATCATGAAAACCTCATAGAAGGCGAAGGTGCTTGGCCATGAGGAACATGTAGTGGTCTGTTCGATGTACTCTACAAAGCTTTCTAAGAAATGTTGACTGGAAACACTGTATAGCACTAGTGTTTAATGGATATATATGACCACCAGGTGTAAAGATCAGCCACAGACTCAAAATCCATACCTGCATTCAGTCCACACAAATCAAGCAATGTATATCTTCCAAAAAACAACACAAGAGAACTCTTTGCTGGTCAGTTTAGTAAAATCTAGTTCTGTACTACAGGTGGCCAGTGAGATACAAATAACTCTGGGTTGGTGCAAGATTAGCCATATTCTGTATTGCAATGTATGCAGCTTGGAATACTCCCGTATGGCCTCTGTGTGGTCCCATTTTCAAGCTGTGTATATTTTAGTGTAGAATTTGCCTAATCCTAAATATGTGCACCTTATTGACCATCACTACACTTTACTATGAGTCCTGCACTGAAGTAATAGTCCACTGACTTCACTTTGTATTGTAAACACTTTTCTTCCCAACAAGACACTGACCATCTGAGCTGGATTTGTTGGAAGACCACATAGGCCCAGGACTTAGGAGGCAGGAAGGCTGGAGGGAGGTGTGTACTACTGTAGTCCTGAAAAGTGCCTCTGGTACACATTGGTCCCTCAACAGTCCAACTGGAATCCATCCATCTATCCTCGGGGAGGGTTCCCATTGGTCTACTTAAGAACCAATGGGGAGCCCCAACGGCACTTTTCAAGATGCTTTGCTGGGGCTTGCTAGTAGAGCGGCGTGTGCAGCGTTAAAATGACCCTCAGACATCACCGTGAACCCTCCCTCAGGGAGACAGGGGGAGGCTTTTCCGCCACTCTCTTCCAGAGTTCCCTTATATCATGGACCATGTGGGCTGATATCGCTTAGAGCAGAGAGCCCCATGTACTCCGGGCAACCTCAGTCTGGCTATACCAGCCTGCATGGGTGACAAGGGATTAAAGAGGCTTGGGAGGGGCACCTCCCATCATAAATGTATTTTTATTATTGCAAACAATAGGTATATTTTCAGGGGATCCTTATACAGCAGTATTGCGGCTCTACAGCAATCGCTGACAAAAACATTACAACTTGCTCTCGGGTTTCCAGAAGGAAATCCCGGCAGGAAATTCACGGCTTTTTCTGGGGATACATGAATTTCCCAGGACGTCTCCCAGGACAGCACCCCTCCTTGAGACTTGTCTCTCTTCCCCTAAAAGATTGAAAACATTGCATAACAAGCAGGCAGGCAGCATAAGTACCCTGTACTCACATAGAGACCTCAGTTTGTTTTTCTGTCCCGGACGGGATGCATCGGGGAAACCTCCGCAGGTGCTATCAGGGTCAGGCGGCCAAGGGCAGCGCTGTAGCAGGTTCACGCGAAATGCCGGTCAGGGGAGTCAGTTTGGAGTCTGCGCAGCGTGGAGGAGGCTTCTCCCTATCAGGCGGCATCTTTATGCGTGCAAAAGGAAGTTCTGGTCGCATACCGGAAATACGTCACGTGCTGGCTTCCCACGTGACCGGAAGGAGGAAGCACCAATTACAGGGGTGATGCGGTGCAGCTGGGATCGTCTCTCATCAGGTGCAGGTAATTTTTTTAACTTTTATTTACTGTATTTTTTGGACTATAAGACTCACTTTTTCCCCCCCAAAAGTGGGATAAAAAAGTCCCTGCGTCTTTTATAGTCCAAATGCAGGGAGTTCCTGACTTGTGAACGCCTTCCAATACTAACCTTCAAAGCGCCGCAATGTCGGGGACTCCCTATACATTGCTCATGCAGAGGAGGACACGGGGACAAACGGAGGACAACTGGACATAGGGGAGGACACAAGGGGGACAAAGGACACAGGGATACACATGAGGTACAAAGGGGGCATAATCCACAAGATGCCCCTTCACCATGGATGCACCAGTTTTTAGTATATACATTTTCCCCTGGCTTTGTCCTCTAAAACTAAGTGTGTCTTATGTTCAGGAGCGTCTTATAGTCCGTAAAATATGGTAAATGCAGCTGCATTCCATGTTCTCTCTCCCTCTCCCTCTTCCTCTCCTCTTCCCCCCCCCCCTTCCCCCATGGAGGACGCCGCAGAACCTACTCCTTTGCAATCTGCTGAGTCTGGCACTGAACCCTCTCTGGTAAGCAGCACAGGGGTGCTCCATTAGTATCAGTTTTATATGCACATATATATTAGGTATATATTTTGTTCATGAGGATGTTGTGGAACCTGCTTTAATTATGGGCATATTGTGCTTTATTGCAGCCCAAAAAGGACAAGTCCAGCTCCCAGCATCATTCATCTTCTGCCTCTACTGCTGAAGTGGAAAAGAAATGTCCCTTATGCAATTCAAAAATGTCGTCCTCCTCTTCAAGTACAAAATGATGTCACTATTGTACTGATAAGATAGTGAGAAATGAATCACCTGTGATATTTAAGGATCTTATGGGGTGGATGAGGTCAGAGATGTCCACAGCTATTAAGGAGATTAAGGGTGCTGCTGTAGCTTTCTCATCTGCTTCAGTTCCTACTGAAACTCAGTCTGCAATAACGCTTCCCGAGGAAGGATAATATCCCTCCAACGAATTCTCCACCTGTATCGGTAATCCCCACGGGTAGAAGAAGAGGGATTGAAGAATCGGTATGATCTGATTTATCTGAGGGGGGACTACAAATATCCTCCTTTGGGGAAATGTCTGAGAATGAGGAGGGTGAAAAAGGTGGAAAGATTCAGAAATTTGCTTTTTCACCAGATTTTATTATTATCAGCCAAGTATAATACTATGGGTAATAAAGCTGAACAAAAGTCTCTGACTCCGCTGGATCAGATGTATGAGAGCCTTTCTGATCCTCGAACTGCGTTTATCCCTGTCCAGTCTTCTCGCAAATCGATGATTAGGAAGGAATGGGATAATCTGGAAAAACGGGCCTTTTGGCCTAGATCTCTTAATAAACCGTACCCTTTTAGTGCCGAGGATCAGACATTTTGGGGTCCTTCTCCTAAGCTTGATCCAGCTTTGTCTCAAGTATCCAGAAATACAGACCTACAGTTTGAGGATTTTGGGCACCTCAAAGATCCTATAGATAACGACAGATAATCTTTTAAGGAGAGCATGGGAGTCTTCATTACTTACGTTTAAACCTGCTGTAGCCTCCACTGCAGTCGGAAGATCCCTTTAAAACCTGGTTAACTGAAACACAACAGAAGATAGCTTTAGGAGTGCCTAGAGAGGACATTTTAAATGATTTCCCTAATTTTTTTAATGCTACCAATTTTCTTACTGATGCTGCTGACACAGTGAAACTTACGGCAAGGACAACTGCCTTGGTGAATTCAGCCAGACGTGAGAGGAGATGGTTCCCCCTATAAAACGCAGAAAGGAAAGCCAAACTATGCCTCCCAGTCTTCAGCTCCATCAAACAATGACGCCAGGATCCCAGTGGTGGGGAGAATCGCCCACTTTTACGAAAAATGGCAGAAAATATTTCAAAACCGATGGTTACTAAAGATAGTTCTAGAAGGGTACAGTATCGAATTTATTCATCCTCCCCCCGCAAAAGTTCATGGTCTGCCCAGACCCAAAGGACAAGTGTCAGAGACTGGCTTTACAGAAGAAAATAAACTCTCTTCTTCAAAAAAGAGTAATCAGAGACGTACCATTTTGTCAGAGGGGTCTAGGTTATTACTCTCCAGGTTTTCCTAGTAAAGAAGCCTCAGGGAGAGTTTCAGTTTATCCTGAATCTAAAGGAATTGAACAAGTCGGTAAAATACAGAAAACTCTGAATGGACAATATTCACTCAGTAATAGATTGTTTACAGAAGGACTGCTTCCTTCCATCTCTGGACCTAAAAGACGCTTACTTGCATGTCCCAATACATCTGAGATCTTAACAATTCCTCAGGTTTGCTATTCACCTGGGCGGAAAGGTAAGACATTTCCATTTTAATGCTTTACCTTTTGGCATTACTTCTGCTCCATGGTTATTCACAAAAATCATGTCTGAGGTGTTAGCAGTCATTAGGAGTAGATCTATCTTAATTTTGGGGTACATTGACGATCTCTTAACTTGGTGGGGACTCTGCGGATTCTGTTTTGTCTCAACTGGTATCTACTATATCTCTTTTACAGTCATTGGGGTGGCTCATAAACTGGTCTAAGTCTTCTCTCCACCCTTGTCTACTCATGGAATATTTGGGGTTCAATATTTCTACCACTGATCTGAAATTTCTGCCATTCTTAATGCTGTTTCTTCTTTCCAGCAGGCAAGTTTCATATCTCTAAGAAAGGCTATGGCAATCCTCTGTCTGCTGACCTCGGCCTTTCTAGCCATTCAATGGAGTCAGTTTCATTCCAGAACTCTACAAATTTGGATCCTCAGAGAACGGCACAGAGACGTAAGAACTCTAGACAGGAGGGTCTTGATTCCTTACAATGTAAAGGTGTCTCTCAGGTGGTGGCAAGATCTTGCACATCTATCCAAAGGTTGTCTGTGGCATTATCCTTGTCAGGCAACGATAACGACAGATGCAAGTTTGTGGGGTTGGGGAGTACACATGAACAATCTTCCAGCTCAGGGTCAATGGTCCAGGAAAATGAGAGGAAACTCATCAAACAGCAGGGAACTTCAAGCAGTGTGGTATGCCTTACAAAACTTCAACAAACAGATCAATCAGTGTCACGTCTTGATAAGAACAGACAACAGCAGTGTAGTGGCTTACCTGAATCGGCAGTGCGGGACAAGAAGTCCACTACTATGGTCTCAGACAGTGAGAATTCTAAACTGAGCTGAAAGGAATCTCAAGTCGCTCAGGGCCATACACTTAAAAGGATCAGCCAACCAACTAGCTGATTTTCTCAGCAGATCTCCTCTGAAACAGGACAACTGGGCCTTACATCCAGCAGTATTTCAGGACATTGTAAGTCAGTGGGGTTCTCCAGAGGTGGACTTATTCGCCAACAGGGAGAATACAAAATGCCGGAAGCTTTGTTCACTATCCCCTCAGGACAAGCCTCTAGCAGTGGATGCCTTTTCCCTCAGTTGGGGAACACATCTCATGTACAGCTTTCCTCCAATATCTCTCTTATGGTGGCCATACATGGTACAATAAAAACGTTGGATTATCCCGTTTATTCGATCTAAATGATCGAATCAAATGAAAGTTCAATGCTGGAAAAATCTTTATATTCGATCTAACGGAATAATCAAACTAAATAATCTAATCGAAAAAAATGAACAATTGTACCATGTATGGCCACCTTTACCAAGAGTTCTGAACAAAATTATGCAGGATAAAGCCCGCAAGATTCTAACTGCCCCATTCTGGCCAAAAAGAACCTGATTCACGTTGTTACAGAAACTGAGTGTCTCAACCAATTATACTGCTGGATCGGCAGGATCTACTTCAACAGGGTATGGCATTTCATCCCAACCTTCCTCTTCTTCATCTTACAGCATGGAACCTGAGTGGAGTATCCTAAAGGCTAAAGGTTTTTCAGATAACTTGTCAGAAACCCTAATCCAAAGTAGAAAAAAGGTAACTAGGTTAATTTATCAAAAAGCATGAAGCATCTATTCAGAGTGGTGTGCTGAAAGATCCTTAAATTAATCCTTCTCTTCTTCAGTACTGGAGTTTCTGCAGCAGGGCTTCCAGAAAGGACTGAGTATCAGTACTTTGAAGGTACAAACGTCAGCCATTAGTGTGTTTTTAGAAAGAAGGTTGGCAACAGAAGAATACTTTGTCAGATTCTTTCAGGCATTAAAGAGACTTCGTCCAGTGATCCGTTCCAGAATTCCATCCTGGGATTTAAAGAGACACTGAAGCGAAAAAAAATATGATATAGTGAATTGGTTGTGTACTATGAATAATTACTAGAAGATTAGCAGCAAAGAAAATATTCTCATATTTTTATTTTCAGGTATATAGTGTGTTTTCTAACATTGCATCATTCTATAATCTGTGCAGATTATACAACACTCAGCATTCAAAATGATTCTTTCAGAGCAGTCTATGAACTAATGACCTCTCCTCTGGCAGAGAAAAAGTAAATAGTTCAATAACAGTTGAGATAATAAAAGTCAGAAAACAGCCCTCTCCACGACTTTGAAAGTCGTAGAGATTAATGGCTTTTTTGTATAGAGATAACAACTGGAGTTTCTTAACTCTTCCTCTACTGGAAACAATTAGACTGATGTATCTGATCTTAATGTTTTATTTCTTAGCTGTACTACACATACAAATCATAATATCATAATTTTTTTTTTCGCTTCAGTGTCTCTTTAAACACTGTTCTTCAGGCTATGTGGGCACCACCATTTGAACCATTGGAGCAAATTTCTGATAAACTTCTTTCACTAAAGATTGCTTTTTCTTTTAGCAATCACAACAGCGAGAAGAGTAGGAGAACTTCAGGCCTTATCAATTAGAGAACCTTATTGTATAATTTCAGACAATAGAATCACCTTACGGTTGGATAATGCCTTTATTCCTAAGGTGGTTTCCAAATTTCACAGATCACAGGAAATATGCTTACCATTGTTTTTGTCCAAATCCGTGCAACGAGAATGGAAAAAAGACTACCTTGCTTAGATGTGAGAATCGACAGGGCGGGGCAAGAAGTCACTACATAGAACAAGAAATTGGAGGAAGTCTGATGCAATGCTGGTCTTATTTGGAGGAAACTTGAGGAAATCGGGCATTTAAAGAGACACTGAAGTGAAAAAAAATATGATATAGTGAATTGGTTGTGTACTATGAATAATTACTAGAAGATTAGCAGCAAAGAAAATATTCTTATACTTTTATTTTCAGGTATATAGTGTTTTTTCTAACATTGCATCATTCTCTAATATGTGCAGATTACACAACACTCAGCATTCAAAATGAGTCTTTCAGAGCAGTCAGTGAAGTAATGACCTCTTCTCTAGCAGAGGAAAAGTAAACAGTTTACTTACAGTTGCGATAATAAAAGTCAGATAACAGCCCTCTTCACGACTAACTTAGTCGGAGAGCTTAATGGCTTGTTTGCATAGAGATAACAACTGGAGTTTAACTCTTCCTGTACTGGAAACAATTAGACTGATGTATCTGATCTTAATGTTTTATTTCTTAGCTGTGCTACACATACAAATCATAATAGCATCATTTTTTTTCCGCTTCAGTGTCTCTTTAAAGCCACTCTGGCAAGATGGATCAGACAGGCTATTTCCACTTCATACCAGTCCCAAGGGAAACTGCTTTCTTCATCAGCAAAGGCTCATTCGACAAGAGGAATCTCCGCTTAATGGGCAGAGAGGGCTGGAGCTTCCATTGAGCAGATGTGCAGAGCGGCGACTTGGTCTAGCCAGAATACCTTTGTCAAGCACTATAGATTTTATCTAGTGCAGACGTTTTGGCAGAAATGTTTTACAAGCAGTCCTCCCACCCTAGAATGGATCTTGTTCATCTCTCACGGAGGGGTGCTGTCCTGGGAAAGACCAACTTTACTTAGGGTAACGTCTTTTCCAGGAGTCACAAGGACAACACCCCTATGACCCACCCTGTTGTGGGAATTTTGCAGGTAAGGTATACCGGTATTGTTATTTTTAAAGCATCAAGTAGGGTCCGTGTAATCTTTTTTACTAACTGAGGTCTCTATGTGAGTACAGGGTACTTATGCTGCCTGCCTGCTTGCAAAGTTTTTAATCTTTTAGCTTACTGTCCATATTGGGGAAGATAGACAGGTCTCAATGAGGGGTGCGGTGCTGTCCTTCTGACTCCTGGAAAAGATGTTACCATAAGTAAAGTTGGTCTTTTCACTACCTTTTGTTCCTTTTTGTTTTGTTCCTTTTATTAAGACTTGCAGGTGCGCATGGGCAGATTCGCCGCAGAACACTCCTGGCCACAGGAGCACTAATGGTGTCCTTTACAGTGAACGGAAGAAGCGGTAAGCAGAAGGACTCCCACATAGTAGCCCACACATGCCTGTTGTCACCATTTAAGCAGGTTACTTCACCTCAGGTTTCCTTTAAAGGATAGCTGAAGTGACATGAGATAGACATGGGTATGTACAGTGCCTAGCACACAAATAACTAGGCTGTGTTCCTTTTTTCTTTCTCTGTCTGAAAGAGTTAAATATCAGGTATGTAAGTGGCTGACTCAGACAGGAAGTAACTGCAATGTGACCCTTACTAATAAGAAATGCCAACTATAAAACACTTTCCTAGCAGAGAATGGCTTCTGAGAGCAGGAAAGAGATAAAAAGGGGAATTTCTTATCAGTGAGGGGCGCACTGTAGTCACTTCCTGTCAGGACTGAATCATCCACTTACATACCTGATATTTAACACTTTCAGACAGAGAAAGAAAAAAAGGAACACAGCATAGTTATTTGTGTGCTAGGCACTGTACATACACATGTCTATCTCATCATGTCACATGTCACTTCGGGTATCCTTTAACAATCCTCCTAATCTCTGTATGGAAGGATAATGAAATGTAAGCACACACTGGGTTTATGAATAGGTGAATATGGCTATCCCTATTATGATTGTGGTGGCTGGGCAGACCCATGCAGGTGACCAGCATAAAGACTTATGTCCCTCTAAGCTAGGGACCAAGTATGTCGTAAGCAGCTGCCATTTGTATGATGGTCTGTGGATAGCACCATGTCCACCACATAAACAGGAGGGCAGCGGTCAACTCTTAGGGCACATTTCCACTAGCAGTATGCTTTCTGCTTCCGACTTTCCGCTTGGCATCTCCTCGCGGTTGTGAGGCGGAAGTCCAGATTCGGCTTTGCACTACACTGCTGGGGAAACAGATGTGTGCTGAAGAAATCTGCAGCATGCAATCCATCTATTTCCTCTCTGCTGGCTGATGGTGTTCAACTCTCATTGTGCTCACTGGAAGAAGAATGCTGCTGGCCCTGGGACCCACTAGCAGTTCTTTTATAAGCCCTTGTTATTTGCAGCTCTCTTGCTGATGTACTATGGAGGATTTTTTTTTAAATTGCATCCCCAAGTGGGATCATAGCATTAGGGTACATTAGCAAGAGCTTTGCAAATCACACACGTTTAGAAAAGCGCTGCTAGTGGGCTCCAGACCTTAGGTGTGAGTAAGGAGACAGGAGGAACTGGTTGGCGATATACACCATTAACTGGTGGCAAGTTTACCAATTTTGGACCCCTGTAACTCTGGTTTGCAGAGATGTAGGGACCCCATCTTTGGAATCCAAGTCTAACAATATGTCTTCTACCTGCATGAGACATTTCGTGAAATTCAGACGTTGCTAACGGCCATGGCTGAGATTTATGTACGTCACCATCACTACCATTGAAATAGCCCAAATAAACAGGTTTTTGTGACCCTAGGCTATGACCTCTTCGGCCTAGGACTGCATTGAACGTGACCCACGCATTGTGCGCATTCTGGACAACACCAATTACTGGGTTTATACCCTTCTGGATCCACGGTACAAACACAATGTTCCAAAACTGCTTGAAGAAAGAGCCAGACAGGTCAAAATGGAAGAATACCAGCAGGCCCTTGTGGAGACTTTAGAGAGGAGATTGACATCCTCCCCCTCCTCTAGCCAGTTGTACGCCGACAGACTGACTTCCGCAAACCCAGGACGACCAGGAGGGCAGCAAACAACACAAGCCGCAGCTAGTGCCCAAAAGGGAATGGTATCGGCAGTGTCCTTGGAGTGGGAAAATTTTCTGACACCCATGCAGCAGCACACAGAACAGCAAGCGTGCAGATCCACCTCCAACACCGATCGCCTGGAGAAGATGGTCAAGGACTACATGTCAGATGGCGTAGCTGTGTTGAACAATCCATCTGCACCCTTCAACTATTGGGTATCGAAGCTAGACACCTGGCACGAACTGGCAATGTACGCAATAGAGGTGCTGGCTTGCCCGGCAGCCAGCGTTATGTCGGAACGCTGTTTCAGTGCTGCCGGAGGCATCGTCACAGATCGGCGGCGTATCCGCCTCTCTACAGAAAATGCAGACCGTCTGACTCAAATTAAAATGAATCAATCCTGGATTGGAAACGACTACGCAACACTCCCGGACCCCAACCAAGTAACATGAACAATGAACATCTGTGATGGGTTAGCGTTTCCGGTCCCTGTTTATTGAACCTCTTATCTGTATTACATTTATGACTGCATGGCGACAAAACGCAAATTGCTATCCGCACGCTTCTTGTCCTCATGCAAGGCCTGGGTTGTTGTGTCTCAAAGCGTGGCCTTCTCCTCCTGCGCCACCCTCCTCCTGTTCCATCACGTGTGCTGCTGCTGGGTTAGCGTTACCGGTCCCTTTTCCTGGAACCTCTTATATGTATTACATTTATGACTGCATGCCGACAAAAAGCATGTTACCTGTGCAAAGAAAACAGACATTTCCCGCATTTAAAAGACAGTTTTCCCTTTGAAACTTTAAAATCGATTTTCTCAAAAACTATAAGCTCTTTTTGCTAATTTTTTTTTCCTCTTGTACCCACTCCCAAGGTGCATATACCCTGTAAATTTGGGGTATGTAGCATATAAGGAGGCTTTACAAAGCACGAAAGTTAGGGTCCCCATTGACTTCCATTATGTTCGGAGTTCGGGTCGAACACCCGAACAGCGCGGCCATGTTCGGCCCGAACATCTAGATGTTCGCCCAACACTACACGTGACCCGTTCGGCCAATCACAGCGCTAGCCGAACGTTCGGGTAACGTTCGGCCATGCGCTCTTAGTTCGGCCATATGGCCGAACAGTTTGGCCGAACACCATCAGGTGTTCGGCCGAACCCGAACATCACCCGAACAGGGTGATGTTCTGCAGAACCCGAACAGTGGCGAACACTGTTCGCCCAACACTAGTGGCAAGGTGGAGCGAAGAGAATTATTTTTATTTGGGTTGCAACATGTTTCGCAGGATAAGAAAGTGAAACTCCCTCCCTCAGCTTTCAATGCACAATAACTGTCCAATCAAAAGCGAGTATGTAAATTAGGAGGAAAGATGAGGTCAATAATATAATAATCCGAACATTTATATAGCGCTTTTCTCCTGTTGGACTCAAAGCGCTGAAGAGCTGCAGCCACTGGGACGCGCTCAGGAGGCCACCCTGCAGCGTTAGGGAGTCTTGCCTTGAACTCCTTACTGAATAGGTAATGACCCTAACCAGGATTCGAACCCTGGTCTCCCATGTCTAAGGCAGTGCACTTAACCAGTACTCTATTCAGCCACTGCTGAATATGTGGGTGTAAGTACTGGGTGACATGTCGATTGTCGAGGCTGAGTGCAGGTGTACGTACTGGGTGCCATGTGGAGGCCGGGTGCAAGTACTGGATATCCTGTGGGTACAGGTGTAAGTACTGGGTGCCATGTGGAGGCCGGGTGCAAGTACTGGATATCCTGTGGGTGCAGGTGTAAGTACTGGGTGTTATGTGGAGGCTGGGTGCAAGTACTGGATATCCTGTGGGTGCAGGTGTAAGTACTGGGTGCCATGTGGAGGCCGGGTGCAAGTACTGGATATCCTGTGGGTGCAGGTGTAAGTACTGGGTGCCATGTGGAGACCGGGTGCAAGTACTGGATATCCTGTGGGTGCAGGTGTAAGTACTGGATATTGTGTGGGAAAGTACTGGGTGTCAAATGTGGCAGGAAATGGTGGGAGTTATGGGTAGCATGTGAGTGCTTGGTATGGGGGGAGAAAGGTGGCTCCTGGATCAATGTAAGGTGGGTGCTGGGTATGGGGGTGTCATTGTGGGTGCAAGGGGAAGAAGAGGTCCCGGTTGGTGCTTGGAATGGGATAGGATACTGTGGGTGCTGCTGGGATGAGTAAAGGTGCTGGGTGAGGAAGAGGCCTGTAAGGGTGCAGGGGAATGGAAAGGTCAGTGTGCATGTCAGGAGAGGTCACTGTGAATGCTGGTGGGGGGAGAGGTCAGTGTAGGTGCTGGTGGAGGAGGGAGAGGTCACATTGCATGTCAGAGGTAGTGTTGGGCGAACAGTGTTCGCCACTGTTCGGGTTCTGCAGAACATCACCCTGTTCGGGTGATGTTCGAGTTCGGCCGAACACCTGACGGTGCTCGGCCAAACCGTTCGGCCATATGGCCGAACTAAGAGCGCATGGCCGAACGTTCCCCGAACGTTCGGCTAGCGCTGTGATTGGCCGAACGGGTCACGTGGTTCGGACCCGAACGCGCTCTGATTGGCCGAACTGTCACGTGGTTCGGGTAAATAAATACCCGAACCACGTCATATCTCCGCCATTTGTCTGTGGGTTTAGCTTTGGGTAGGCAGGCAGGGTAGTTCGCGCTCCAGCCACGCTAGCCAGGGTCCCCCCTGTCATTGTGTCACTGCTGGGAACAGTAGTACACCGCTTGCTCAGCCACACTATATAGCATTCTGTTTACTGCCACTCTGTGTACCTCGCTCAGCCACACTATATAGCATTCTGTTTACTGCCACTCTGTGTCTGCTGGGAATAGTGGTACACCGCTCGCTCAGCCACACTATGGGCTTGATTCATAAAGCGGTGCTAACTGTTAGCACGCCTGTGAAAAACCCCTTAGCACGTCTAAACAAGCTTTTCGCGCATAAAACTTTACGCGCGCAAAACTTTATGCGCGTAAAACTTTACGCGCGTACTGCACAGAGCGCAGGGCACACCGCGCGAAGTGCACATTAAAGCCTATGGGACTTAGCGCGCGTAAAACTTTGCGCGCGTAAGACTTTACGCGCGCAAAGTTAGCGCGCGATCTGATTGAGAAATCCGGTGCTAACCTACTTAGCACCCTGGTTAGCGCGTCTAAAGACTTTAGACGTGCTAAGTAGGTTAGCACCGCTTTGTGAATCAAGCCCTATATAGCATTCTGTTCACTGTTCTGTGTCTGCTGGGAATAGTGGTACACCGCTCGCTCAGCCACACTATATAGCATTCTGTTTACTGTTCTGTGTCTGCTGGGAATAGTGGTACACCGCTCGCTCATCCACACTATATAGCATTCTGTTCACTGTTCTGTGTCTGCTGGGAATAGTGGTACACCGCTCGCTCAGCCACACTATATAGCATTCTGTTCACTGTTCTGTGTCTGCTGGGAATAGTGGTACACCGCTCGCTCAGCCACACTATATAGCATTCTGTTCACTGTTCTGTGTCTGCTGGGAATAGTGGTACACCGCTCGCTCAGCCACACTATATAGCATTCTGTTTACTGTTCTGTGTCTGCTGGGAATAGTGGTACACCGCTCGCTCAGCCACACTATATAGCATTCTGTTTACTGTTCTGTGTCTGCTGGGAATAGTGGTACACCGCTCGCTCAGCCACACTATATAGCATTCTGTTTACTGTTCTGTGTCTGCTGGGAACAGTAGTACACCGCTCGCTCAGCCAGAGTATATAGCATTGTGTTTACTGCCACTCTGTGTACACCGCTCAGCCAGACTATATACCATTGTTTACTGACACTCTGTGTACACCGCTCAGCCAGACTATATACCATTGTTTACTGACACTCTGTGTACACCGCTCAGCCAGACTATATACCATTGTTTACTGCCACTCTGATTCTGCTGGGAACAGTAGTACACCGCTCGCTCAGCCAGACTATATACCATTGTTTACTGACACTATATAGCAGACTATATAGCATTGTGTGTACACCGCTCAGCCAGACTATATACCATTGTTTACTGACACTCTGTGTACACCGCTCAGCCAGACTATATACCATTGTTTACTGCCACTCTGATTCTGCTGGGAACAGTAGTACACCGCTCGCTCAGCCAGACTATATACCATTGTTTACTGACACTCTGTGTACACCGCTCAGCCAGACTATATACCATTGTTTACTGCCACTCTGATTCTGCTGGGAACAGTAGTACACCGCTCGCTCAGCCAGACTATATAGCATTGTGTTTACTGCCACTCTGTGTACACCGCTCAGCCACACTATATAGCATTGCGTACTCTGCCAGTCAGTGTGTATATTGCTGGGATCAGTAATACTCCACTCACCGTCAACCACTATATGAGCTCAACATGAGTTCCCCAGAGACCTCCGCTGTGAGCAGCACTCCCAACAACAGCAACAGCCAACGCCCCACGCAAGCTATAACATCCACCCCAGCAGCCAGTGGTCAGCAGCAGCCCTCCCCGGAGGAGAACGTTGTGTCCATCAGTCCGTCGCCAGAGCGATTAATGAGGGCTGCCATTGAGGAGATGATGGGGCCTGATGTGGAGGAGGAGGTCTGGCTCAGGCCAGCATCCCAAGTTAATGTTGAGGACGATGAGGGGTCTGTGTCTGGGGATGTTGGGGTGGCAGAGGTGGTGGGTGGGTCAGACTCAGGAGAAGAGTTGTATGATGAGGATGATGATCGGGACCATCTGTATGTGCCTCAGAGTCCGACCCCGGAAAACATGTTGTATCGTGTGTTTAGGTACTAAAATCTGCGTTCCCTCCCAGTAGTGTTGGGCGAACAGTGTTTGCCACTGTTCGGGTTCTGCAGAACATCACCCTGTTCGGGGTGACTATATAGCAGACTATATAGCATTGTGTTTAATGCCACTCTGTGTACACGGCTCAGCCACACTATATAGCATTGTGTTTACTTCCACTCTGTGTCTGCTGGGAACAGTAGTACACCGCTCACCCGCCACTGTATAGCATTGTGCTCTGTGTCACTGCTGACAATAGTGGTACACCGCTCACCCACCACTGTATAGCATTTCTGTACTGCCACTGTACTGCTGCCAGTCAGCGTGTACTTTAAGGATAAGTGAAATGAGGAAGAAATCCGGTGAAAGAGGGAGGGGCAAGGGAAGAGGTGTTTCCCCTGACGGTTCACGTACAGGCCACAGGGGAGCACCCAAGAAAACCCACTCAATACTGCCCATGTTGTCCAGGACAACAACCCTCACAGATCCAAAAGAACAGGACCAGATAATTACTTGGATGACCTCTCAAGCGTCCAGCAGTGGGTTAAGCAGCACCAGCACATCACGCACGAGGTCCGAGTCCTCAGCCAGTTAAAGTCTGGGCTTTCTTTGAAGACTGCACTGAGGATGTTACCATGGCGATTTGCAAGGTGTGCAAGACCCGCCTGAGCAGGGGGAAAAGTATTAACAACCTCTCCACCACCAGCATGAGCCGCCACATTCTATCCAAACATCCCACTCTGTGGGCAAACGCGGCAGGACAGGGTACCACCAGCAACACTGCCTCCCTTGGGTTCACCAGACTCACCACCAGACCCGCCTCAGCAGCAGCAGTAGCCCAGCCATTGCGTGGTTCACAACATTCACAAACATCAGACGATGCTGACACTGTCACTTTCCGGACTAGTGCTCTTGAGGTCTCCCAGTGTTCATCAAACACAACAACCAACAGCCCTTCGGTGTGCAGCGCTACGGTTGAGTTGTCTGTCTCTGAGATGTTTGAGCACAAGAGGAAATTGCCAGCAAATGACCCCCGGGCCGTGGCAGTAACAGCCAGCCAGCATAGCCAAGCTTCTGGCCTGCGAAATGCTGCCATATCGAGTGGTGGAGACAAACAGCTTCAAGGGCATGATGTCAGTGGCCATCCCACGTTACGTGGTTCCCAGCCGCTACCACTTTGCGCGCTCTGCAGTGCCTGAGTTGCATGAGCACGTGGTCAGCTAAATAACCCGAAGCTTGAAGAATGCCGTTGCCTGCAAGGTTCACCTCACCACTGACACCTGGACGAGTGCGTTCGGCCAGGGTCGATACATCTCCCTTACCGCGCACTGGGTGAACCTTGTGGAGCCTGGCAGCGATTCCTCACCTGCTACGGCGCGGGTGTTGCCCACGCCGCAAACAGCTGGATAACAACAGCAGCACCTACCTCTCTGACTCCTTCTCCTCCAACGCATCTCAAAGCTGTACCTCATCCGGAAATGCTAACCCAGCACCAGCAGCAGTAGGATCGTGGAAGCAGTGCAGCACAGCTGTTGGCATGCGTCAGCAAGCGTTGCTGAAGCTGATCTGCCTTGGGGATAAGCAGCACACAGGGGAGGAAATTTGGAGGGGAATAAAGGAACAGACGGATTTGTGGCTGGCACCGCTGGACCTGAAACCGGGCATGAAGCTAGACACCTGGCACGAACTGGCAATGTACGCAATAGAGGTGCTGGCTTGCCCGGCAGCCAGCGTTATGTCGGAACGCTGTTTCAGTGCTGCCGGAGGCATCATCACAGATCGGCGTATCCGCCTCTCCACAGAAAATGCAGACCGTCTGACTCAAATTAAAATGAATCAATCCTGGATTGGAAACGACTACGCAACACTCCTGGACCCCAACCAAGTAACATGACCGATGAACATCTGGGATGGTTTAGCGTTTCCGGTCCCTGTTTATTGAACCTCTCATCTGTATTACATTTATGACTGCATGGCGGCAAAAAGCATTGCTGCTATATCCGCACGCTTTTTGTCCTCATGCAAGGCCTGGGTTGTTGTGTCTCACAAAGCGTGGCCTTCTCCTCCTGCGCCTCCTCCTGTTCCATCACGTGTGCTGCTGCTGCTGCTGCTGCTGCTGGGTTACCGTTGCCGGTCCCTGTTTATGGAACCTCTTATCTTTATTACATTTATGACTACATGGCGGTACAAAGCATGCTATCCGCACGCTTTTTGTCCTCATGCAAGGCCTGGGTTGTTGTGTCTCACAAAGCGTGGCCTTCTCCTCCTGCGCCTCCTCCTGTTCCATCACGTGTGCTGCTGCTGCTGCTGCTGGGTTACCGTTGCCGGTCCCTGTTTATGGAACCTCTTATCTTTATTACATTTATGACTACATGGCGGTACAAAGCATGCTATCCGCACGCTTTTTGTCCTCATGCAAGGCCTGGGTTGTTGTGTCTCACAAAGCGTGGCCTTCTCCTCCTGCGCCTCCTCCTGTTCCATCACGTGTGCTGCTGCTGCTGCTGGGTTAGCGTTGCCGCGTGGTCCCTGTTTATTGAACCTCTTATCTTTATTACATTTATGACTACATGGCGGTACAAAGCATGCTATCCGCACGCTTTTTGTCCTCATGCAAGGCCTGGGTTGTTGTGTCTCACAAAGCGTGGCCTTCTCCTCCTGCGCCTCCTCCTGTTCCATCACGTGTGCTGCTGCTGGGTTAGCGTTGCCGCGTGGTCCCTGTTTATTGAACCACTTATCTTTATTACATTTATGACTGCATGGTGGTACAAAGCATGCTATCTGCACGCTTCTTGTCCTCATGCAAGGCCTGGGTTGTTGTGTCTCAAAGCGTGGCCTTCTCCTCCTGCGCCACCCTCCTCCTGTTCCATCACGTGTGCTGCTGCTGGATTAGCATTACCGGTCCCTTTTCCTGGAACCTCTTATATGTATTACATTTATGACTGCATGCCGACAAAAAGCATGTTACCTGTGCAAAGAAAACAGACATTTCCCGCATTTAAAAGACAGTTTTCCCTTTGAAACTTTAAAATCGATTTTCTCAAAAACTATAAGCTCTTTTTGCTAAAAAATTTTTTCCTCTTGTACCCACTCCCAAGGTGCACATACCCTGTAAATTTGGGGTATGTAGCATGTAAGGAGGCTTTACAAACCACAAAAGTTCGGGTCCCCATTGACTTCCATTATGTTCGGAGTTCGGGTCGAACACCCGAACATCGCGGCCATGTTCGGCCTGTTCGGCCCGAACCCGAACATCTAGATGTTCGCCCAACACTAGTCAGAGGAGGGAGAGGTCACTGTGGGTGCCGAGGAGGGAGGTCATCAGGGTCTTGCCTGCTTCCACTCTTAGAGAAGGTCTCTTGTTGGGGCTGCCTCTCAACAAGTGTCCTGGTTGGAGGCGGAGCTACCCACGGGTTAATTACGTGTCATGACTCAGCCGTTTCCATGGAGATCACCAATGAAGAGTGTGATAGGGTGAGTTATACGCAATCCTTCCTGCCATTCTTCCACCTGGAGGGAGAGAGCGAGGAAGGTGCAGTAGCAGCGGGCTGCATTCGAGAGGAATGCGGCCCAATCCTTATAAAGTTTGCTCACCCCGAGGTTAGCCACACTCACCTAGTTATAGACTCTGTGCATGCTTGCTTTTCTGTGTCCTACGATAGTAAATTGTAATGACGCTCAACTTGTCTCCTCTTCAGAATTTACATTTTTGGACATCAGGATAAGCATTAGTAAGGATGGAAAATTGGACATGGATGTGTATCGCAAGACAACCTCGGAAAACAGCCAGGTCCATTATAGCAGTGAACATACTATCTCTTTAAAGGAAAACTGAAGCCAGAGGTATATGGAGAGAGACGCCCCGAGTCTGGCATATAGACGGCTCTGGCACTTTTGATTGGCCTGAGGAAGTGGGCATAGTCTCACGAAACGCGTTGCCTGTGCTTAATTATCCATTAAACTTCCTTAAGTGATTTTTGTCGTCTATGAGGTAAGCCACCTCAACCTTTATTTTATTGATTTTAAAGTGTTTTATATATATTGGGCGCCTCTTTTCCTTTGCTGTACCCCACTCCCCCCACCTATTCAGGAGGTGGACCTTGCACACCTGTTTTGGGTGCGTAAAGGTTTTCTGCTAAGAGAGCGACCGAGTCCAGCACCGCTGGCAGACCTGAGTGGAGTCGGGTGTAATACACTCCACGTGCCTGAAGTGGTCGGTTGCCCCTAACGCAACCCACCTTTGTGAGTACCCTTTTCTCAGAAGTACTTTTGATACTCCAATACTTGTGACATACTGCACTATTCGGGCTCCCCTTTTTCTTTGTTTTTTTCTTCCCGTACTGTACGTAAGAGGTGTATGGAGGCTGCCATATTTATTTCCATTTAAACAATACCAGTTACCTGGCTATACTACTGGTCCTCTGCCTCTAATGCTTTGAGCCATAGACCCTGAACAAGCATGCAGCAGATCAGGTGTTAATGACATTATTGACAAGATTAGCTGCATGCTTATTTCAGGTGTGATTCAGACACTACTGCAGCCAAATAGATCAGCAGGATGCCAGGCAACTCCATATCCCTCTCACTTCAGTTGTCCTTTAAAAATTGCAGATACATAGCAGTCTCCGTCAACGTTATCAAGTTCGCTGACGTCACCACCATTGTCGGCCTTGCCACCAAGGACGATGTCCAGGCATACTGCCAGCAGGTGGAGAGAATTTGCCACTGGTGGAAGAAGACTAGGCTGGTGCTCAACACTGCCAAGACTGTGGAGCTGATTGTTGACTTTAGGAAGTCTGCTCCCTCCCTTCCTCCAATCTACATTGATGGCACTGAGGTGGCTAGAGTACCCTGCGCCCGCCTCCTGGGCACTACCATCTCCAGTGACCTCAGCTGGAAGCCCAACATCACTGCCACCCAGCAGAAAGCCAAACAGGGACTCTGCTTCCGCTGCCAATTGAGGAAGTTTGTCATGGCATGAGAGATTCTGGCAAGTTTTTACTCTGCCACCATTGAATCGATCCTCTGCTCCTCCATCTTGGTGTGGGACACTGGTGCCACAGCCAGTGATGAAAACAAACTACAGAGGATCATTGAAAGCTCCCTCACTTGCCAGTCTATACAACACCCGACTAGAGCGCTGCAAATTGTCAATGATCCCTCTCACCCAGGCCATCGCTTCTTCAGCCTGCTTACATCAGGTTTCAGGCCATATCCACCAGGACTGCTATGGGCACATCCACTCTTCGGCCCCTCTAGTGTCACAATTTCAATTCTACCCTGTATGTGTTGTTTTTGTTTTTTTTATTTATTTATTGTACTTTGTCATTTTTCTGCTTGGTAACTGCATGTTTGTGAGCCTATGTACCTATTTATCTACCTGTCTTCTACTTGAGCTATGTATTGGGACAAACTCAATTCCGAGAATGACCCAGTCAGCCATGCTTGGCGAAAAATAGTATTTGGATTCTGGTTCTTAAAAATTATATCCCTGTTTTTACTAGTGATGGCCTGAACGGTTCGCCGGCAGGGCCGGGCTGAGGCATAGGCTGGAGAGGCTCCAGCCTCAGGGCGCAGTGTAGGAGGGGGCGCACAATTCATCCAGCTGTCATTCCTAATTGTGTTTGAAGCAGAAAGAAATAAAAAAAGGAGATACATGGAAGTGACTACAAGCCAGATAACTAGAGATTAAGGTGTTGGGGTCCCTGGGGTGCCTCTTAGTCTAAGAGCAATCAGTTGGTGATGGCTGGGGTGGAGGGATGGAGGGGCGCACTTTGGTGTCTCAGCCTTGCGTGCTGGAGGACCTTGTCCCGGCTCTGTTCGCCGGCGAACAAGAACCAGTGAACTTCCGGGGTTCACGATCGCAGAGAACCGCAAACTTTTCGAGAAGTTCGTTTTTTGTTTTTTCCCCCATAGTGCATCATGAGGGTCAACTTTGACCCTCCTACATCACAGTCAGCAGGCACATTGTAGCCAATCAGGCTACACTCCCTCCTGGAGCCCCACCCCCCTTATAATAGGCAGGCAGCGTCAGGCATTGGACTCACTCGTGTGCCTGCAGTAATTAGAGAAGGGAGAGCTGCTGATGCTGCAGTGACCTATAGGGAAAGCTTAGTTAGGCTCTTGTAGGCTTGTTAGCTTGCTCCTTGCTGATTCTTATTGCTAAAAAAGCACCCCTTAACAGCTCTTTTGGGAGCTAATCTTGTTCTTCTGATCTCTTTTTTTTGTGTGTGTGAGTCCCACAGATACTTGTGTTGCATAGACAGCCTTGGTAATTCCTACTGTGCCACTGCCAGCAGCCCAGCACATTCAGTGACTACCTGTGTGTGTCAGGCAGCTGCACATTTGTACTCCCAATCACTGCACCTGTTCACTGACACTGTTCAGTGCTCCTACCTACCTATGCCTACGTGAGCGCAAGCAATGTAATATACCACCAGTCATTGCACCTGTTCACGGTCGCTTTGTGTCTGTGTGACAGGTAGCTGCACATTTGTAATTCTAATCACTGCAGTGCATACCTGTAACCTATTCAGTGCACCTACGTGAGCGCAAGCAGTGTAATATACCACCAGTCATTGTACCTGTGTGACAGCTGCATATTTGTAATACCAATCCCTGCATACCTGTTCACTGCACCTGTGTGACTGCACGCTGTTTAGTATACCAGTCCGTGCATACCTGTTAACTGCACCTGTGTGACAGCTGCACATTGTATTGTAATACCAATCTCTGCATACCTGTTCACTGCACCTGTGTGACTGCACATTGTATTAGTCAAGTCAGTGCATACCTTTCACTTCATCCCCCCCCGATATGGACAAAACAGGCAGAGGCAGGCCCAGAGGCAGGCCACCCGGCAGGTCTGTTGGAGGTAGTGCTGACTTGATTTCATGCGGCCCTGGCCCAAAGTACAGTGCTCAGAAGAAGTCACGTCCCATCAATTCCCAAGATTGTCAGGACGTGGTTGACTATTTAATACAAAACCCCTCATCTTCCACATCCTCCAGCGCTACTCCAAGTACCACATCTGCTACTTTTGACATTTCGCTGGAGTTATTTGGTGGGGAAATCACTGATGCACAGCCATTTGTAACGATTGCGGAATTATTTCCGTGGTCAGCGCACAAGATGTGCGCTGACACTGCGGAAATCCTCCACAAGCGTGTAATTTGACAGAACCCAGCTATGGTGCTCTGCACCTGTAGAGGGAGATTCCCACCGGCAGATGGAGCTGTGGAGTGCAGAGGAACAAAGCCTCTGCACTACCACAGATGCCAGATTGGAATTGCACGAGTTGAAGCAATGCAGGGCAAGATGGCCCCTAAAGTGAGAGAGAGCACAGAAACAGAATGTATGTGTGTCCACCAATCTAGTCGCCACCCAGCGATGGTGAACACACAACAGCGGAACCGAAGTGGGAACGCAATCGCAAGAGTGGCGATTGCCAATAGAGACACAAGACCGAATTAGACAGAGCACAAGTGTAGCAAGAAAGACATAGCAAATAACAATGATCAGAACGTCAAAGAAAATAACAAACGCTAGCTAAACGCGAACACCGCACTCATTCGCAACAGCGAACGCGTTAAAGACACGATCACTGCACATTAGGCGCCCAGTGATAAGCGTGCCATTCTAACTAACCAATGTAACACGAAAATAGAGAACGCGAACGGTTACCTCACCGAGCCTACAGCAAGCGTTCGTTCCAGACAAGACAGAGAGAAGGAGTAGCCAGCAGCAACAGCAGCTCTGGCCTACACTCCCATACAGAGTACAGAAGGAACCACCACTGCTACCGCTAGAGCGAGTGCGATCCAGACAGACAGATGGGGCTACCAGTAGCAACCGCTGCTCTGGTTAGCACCCCTAAGGCAGAATACAGAAGGAACCACCGCCACTACCGCTAGGGCAAATGCGATCCCAATGCTGGAGTTGTACTTTGTACTGGTTGAGCTCGATGGACGTATGTCTTTTTTCAACCAAAATAACTATGTAACTATGTAACAGACAGAACGATTTTCTGTCGACCGCCGCTTGCAACAAGACAATCGCAACAGATAGACAGTAGAAGGCAAACAGATAATACAACCTGGCTACGCTAGAAGGAATGCCTAGTGCACTCCCAAGGAATTACTCTAAGATAATCTTAACAAACGATTAGCAAAGGCTGAGACTCCAGGTAAGTCAGCAGGAACAAATCATCATGACCAGCAAGGAATTCTGGGAAGAAATGGTTTTTATACTGCAAGCCATCAGAAGATGCAGCTAAGTAATTTGCATGACAAGTGGATGCAAATTCTTCCCTAGAACAGCAACTCTGCAGCTTGCAGAGTGGAGACAGGTCTCTTTTTCCAGGGACCTTTGCACTCAGATTTACAAAATGGTCAAACCGCTGTCTGCCTGTGCAGACAGCAGAGCCAATCATTACACCATTATTGTTCCAACAAGAAGGCGGCGCTAAGCAAGTTACACCATCACATGTGTGAGTTAGGTGACACTATGGACGTAAGGTGTGAGGAGGAGGATGATGAAGTACCTGCTGTTCGTGCAGTTTATGAGGTGTCTGAGGAAAGCGAAGCTGGGGAGGATGATTATGACGACGATTATACGGATGTCACGTGGGTTCCCAATAGATGAGATGAACAGGGGGACAGTTCAGAGGGGGAGTCAGAGATGAGTAGGAGGAGACGAGTTGCTGAAAGAAGCAGGGGGAGCTCATCATCAGAAACAGCTGGTGGCAGTGTCTGGCGCCATGTATCGCCACCTATGGACAGCCAGCCAACATGCCCTTCAACGTTAGCTGCTTAGGCCACCATAGTGCCCACACCCCAGGGTGGCTCAGCGGTGTGGACATTTTTTAGTGTGTGTGCCAAAGATCAGAGCAATGCCATCTGTACTCTCTGCCACCAAAAATTGAGCCGTGGAAAGGCCAACACCCACGTAGGGACAACTGCCTTACGAAGAGTCCTGCAGAAAAGGCCCAAACTGCAATGGGTAGAGCACCTGAGCAAAAGCAGCACACAAAAGCAAAGCCACTCTCCTTCTCTTCCTCCTTCAGGTGCATAATCTTCAGCCACTTTCTCCCTTGCACCTTCACAATTACAGCCTCCTTCCTCCACTCAGCCTCTCATCTTGAGTGGCTCCTGCTCCTCTGCCCACAGCAGCAGCCAGGTGTCCATGAGGGAAATCTTTGAGTGGAAGAAGCCAATGTCTACCAGTCACCCCCTTTCCTGGCGTCTGACAGCTGGTTTGGAACTGTTAGCTTGCCAGCTGTTACCACACCAGCTGGTGGACTCTGAGGCCTTCCAAAAATGTGTGGCCATTGGGACACCGTAGTGGAAGATACCAGGCCGCAATTATTTCTCCAAAAAGGTGATACCCAAACTGTACCATGAAGTTGAGAGGCAAGTGGTGTCATCTCTGGCACACAGTGTTGGGTCAGGGGTCCATCTGACCACGGATGCCTGGTCTGCCAAGCACGGTCAGGGCAGGTACATTACTTACACTGCCCATTGGGTCAACCGGGCGACCACTGGCAAGCAGGAAGTACGTGGCTTTGCAGCGGACCTAGTGACACCTTCACTGCTTGCAGGCAGGCCTGCTGCCACCTCCTCTCCTCCTGCTACAGCCTCTTCACTGTCTTCCTCCTCCTCCTTGGCTGAGTGGTAGTTCAACTCTACTGCTGCTGCGATCTCCTCCCCAGCTACACAGACCCAGCTCCCCAGGGCCTATGCTGCATGCCAGGTATGATGGTGACACGCCATCTTAGACATGTCTTGCCTCAAAGCGGAGAGTCACACTGGAGCAGCTCTCCTGGCTGTTCTGAACAAACAGGTGGATCAGTGGCTGACCCCACAGCGGCTGGAGATCGGCAACGTGGTGTGTGACAACGGCAGTAATCTCATTTCTGCTTTGAATTTGGGAAAGTTGACACATGTACCCTGCATGGCACATGTGCTGAATCTCATAATTCATAGATTTGTGTCTAAGTACACAGGCTTACAGGACATCCTAAAGCAGTCCAGGAAGGTGTGTGGGCATTTCAGGCGGTCTTACACGGCTATGGCATGCTTTGCCGATATTCAGCGGAGAAACAACTTGCCAGTGAGACGCTTGATTTGTGATCGCCCGACTCGCTGGAATTCGACCCTCCTGATGCTGGACCGCCTGCTACAACAGGAGAAAGCCGTCAAACAGTATCTGTACAACTACAGTCAAAGGACACAGTCTGGGGAGATGGGGATGTTCTGGCCGAAGTACTGGACACTGATGTAAAATGCTTGCAGGCTCATGTGGCCATTTGAGGAGGTGACAAACCTGGAGTGTCATAGTGAAGGCGCCATTAGCGACTTGATCCCGTATACCTTCTTCCTGGAGTGTGCCGTGCGTAGAGTGGTGGATCAAGCTGTGGAGGAGCGTGACCAGGAACAGGAGGAAGAGTTGTGGGATCAATTCTCAGCAGAAGCAGATGATTCCTCAACACCTGCGGCAGCACAGAGGGGGGAGGAGGAGGAGGAAGAAGAGTCGTGTGGGGAAGAGGAGTCAGATGATGAGGAAGATGTTTTGGAGGAGGAGGATGAGGTGGAAGAACAACCGCAGCAGGTGTCGCAGGGGGCTTGTGCTGCTCAACTTTCCTGTGATATTGTTCGTGGCTGGGGGGAGGAGGAGAACTTAGCTGACATCACTTAGGAAGAGCAAGAGGAGATGGATAGTACATCTGCATCCAACTTTGTGCAGATGGCATCTTTTATGCTGTCCTGCCTGTTGAGGGACCCCCGTATAAAAAAACTCAAGGGGAATGAGCTTTACTGGGTGGCCACACTACTAGACCCTCGGTATAGGCACAAAGTGGCGGAGATGTTTTCAAATCACCAGAAGGCAGAAAGGATGCAGCACTTGCAGAACAAGCTGGCAACTATGCTTTACAATATGTTTAAGGGTGATGTCACAGCACAAAGCAATAAAGGTACCACTGCCAGTAATCCTTCTCCCATGTCCACGCAGGAAAGAACTGGACGATCCAACGATCTCATGGTGATGTCGGACATTCTTTTTTTCTTTAGTCCAATGCCTCGCCTTAGCGCTTCCGGTTTCACCCTTCACCAACATCTCGACCGGCAGGTAGCCGACTACCTGACCTTAAGTGTGGATGTAGACACTGTGAGCAGCAATGAACCCTTGGACTACTGGATGTGCAGGCTTGACCTGTGGCCAGAGTTGTCCCAATTTGCCATCCAACTTCGGTCTTGCCCTGCCTCAAACATCCTGTCAGAAAGGACCTTCAGCGCAGCTGGAGGCATTGTCACTGAGAAGAGAAGTCGCCTAAGTCAAAGTGTTCAGTACCTCACCTTTTATCAAAATGAACGAGGCATGAATCCCAGAGGGCTACTGCCCGCCCGA
>NC_090657.1:5134745-5229745 GCF_040937935.1 Hyperolius riggenbachi
ACAAAATGCAGCACATCACATAAATAGGCAGTGTCACTTACACATAACTAGACAGAGTAATCCGGCTTCTGTGCTGGGTGGTCTGGCTTTCTGCAGGGCGGGCTGGCCAGGTTTTCTGACAGTTCCCCCATAGCATTCCCTGACCTTCTAGTGAACATCACCCCCCCCCCCCTCTCCCATGGCCTCTCCCATTGTGGCACCACAACTCCCAGCATGCCCTATAGAAGAACCACAACTCCCAGAATGCCCCCATAGAAGAACCACAACTCCCAGCATGCCTCCATAGAAGAACCACAGCTCCCAGCATGCCCCCATAAATGTATCACAGCACCCAGCATGGCACCACAGCACCCAGCATGGCACCACAGCACCCAGCATGCCCACATAGAGGCACCACAGCACCCAGCATCCCCCGATTGATGCACCAAAGCTCCCAGCATGCCCACCATTGAGGTACCACAGCTGACTCTGCCTGGGGGACATCCGGGGCACGTGCCACTGATCTTTGGGACTAGTGACGCCCCTGCAGATGGCTCACTAGCTATTGTAAAGAGGATTGGTAACCCTTGCTAGGAGCAGGTGTGGCGTTGGTGACATTTGTTATCCCTTCTTCCTGTGTCAAAGTTCTCAGTTGGACAAAAAGGAAAAGAAGTCTTACGAAGTCAGGAGTAGGGCTGTTCTTAGGACCATTGCCAACTGGCTTCAGACCTTCTGCATTTCCACACCAGTGATGGTTAAAAAACACCCAGCTAGATGCTCAGGATTGTTTCGGGGCACAGATAGAGTGTTGGGGGGGTTGGTGAGGTTGTTCCCCAGAAAACTGTGACATAGCCCTCTCATGGATGGGGTCGCTAGAATGTTGGGCTGTGGATCCATTGCATTCATCGAGTCAACATCTCAGACAGCACGGGGAGTCGCCATACGTATAGTTTTTTTTATAAACAATTTGCCCCCCCCCCCCTTTTTTTTTTTTTTTTACTATCTTTCATTCTGTCAAACTATTTTTGAAACATTATTGAAATGATCATTATTTTTTTGGATGGCTGTTATTTTCCAGAGTGTTTTTGCTTTGCTTCTTTGGTGTCTTTATTGAGGTATCAATGTTTGGCTGTTTCCAAAGCTGCTTCCAAAGAAACAGTAAAAAACTACTTCAGATAAGATTTTACTGCAGAGAAGCTCAAAGGGTCATTAGCTTTGCTCTGTTTCATAGTTTACAATACAGAGTGTGATTTCTAAACTGCAAAAATTAGAGAATAATGCAAAAAAAACAAAAAACACACTATATAACTGAAAATAAAAATAGACTCTTTTCTTAGCGACTAATGTTCTCTTAATTATCCGTACTATACATATAATTCATTATATCATACTTTTTCACACTTTAACAATATGTCAGCTTCCATGAAAGCAGGAAGTAGATACACTGAAGATGTGTTGCAGGATTTGTATCGGCTGTAACAAGGACATGTTTTTCTGTAAAGGTTGCGTATCTTTTAGAGGAGAGATGAAGTTCTGAGTTCGGGCCGCTTTTATATGCTGAAAAAACCTCCCCAGCCGCTACAATGATGTCTCCCTGGAAGTAAAGCACTGTGGTTGTACTGCAATTGTTCCATAATTACTTATGTTAAACTCTTTCAGGTGACAGTTTAAAGTGAATATGGGCCTTACATTGGAAGCCTATTAGGGGCATTGGCTGCTGTTTGAATGCTTTGGCTGCTGTTGATTTGCTTGAGCAGCCGATGCTTCGAGGCAGTTTAGAGTAGTTAGTCTTTGTGATAACGCGATAATGAGCGGGTGGATATTATGGTAACGGGTTGTAGGCACAATAAGAAGTGTTGAACACAGCATGGCGCACCACTTTGTTTCTGGATCTCATGTGACATGTCTGGCTTCCATTTGAAATGTCTGGTTACTTTAATTGAATGTGACATAACTAATAGCCTCATTGATGTCTCCTTCAAGCTGCTAGCAAGTTGTTCCAAAAGCAGCTTAGTCGTTATCAACTATTCTTTTGATAAACCACCATGCAGCTAATGTGTTTTTAGTAATAAGATCTGCAGATCTGATGTCCACCCCCTGCTGATTGCTTTCTCCAGATCTGGAATTATAGATCACAATGCTGTCGTGGTGACAATCCGGAGGTGTTTCACATAGCAAACATTTTATTCAGTCTGGATGTGTATGTCTCACATACCGTAGATTTTGTAGACTATTGTTTGCTTCACTTTAGTTGGCCATTTTTGTTTCTTATTTGATTGTCAGGACTCTTTTGACCTTCCCAAGTGCCAATCAGTGTCCCATGTGGCTCCGTCTGCCTTACTGACCCCTACCCCTCTCCTCTGGGGTCAGACTGCCATTCTTTTTCCCTTTGCTCTTTAGTGGGATTAAAACCTCAATCCTAAACCGATTTCCCACATTTCTGTGGCAACCATCTCTGTGATCTCAATTTCTGCCACCATTTTAACGCCACTTTATCTTTCACCCTCCACTCTTTTAGGAGCCAGTGAAATAAAAATACAAAACAAGCATTCACAGATCACCAAATAAAATGTCACATTAGACTTAAAGGGACACTTAAGCCAGAAAAAAAAAATTAGTTTTACTCACCTGCAGCAGTCCTGTGCCCTCGCAGCCACTTACTAATCCTCTGGTCCCCGGCTGCCAGCTAGTTTCGTTTTTGCCGACAGGCCCGTCAGGACTGGCCACGCGTAGCTTTTTCCGCCCTCCCGTCTGCAATTAGCACTATTGCGGACCGCAACGCGTACAAAAATACTCGTTGCCGCATTACGAACGCATAGATATGCGGCAACGCGTATTTTTGAACGCGTTGCGGCCCGCAATAACGCTAATTGCAGTCAAGAATGTGGAAAAAGCTACGCGTGGCCAGTCCTGACGGACCTGTCGGCAAAAACGAAACTAGCTGGCAGCGGGGGACCAGAGGATCAGTGAGTGGCTGCGAGGGCACAGGACTGCTGCAGGGGCTGGTAGAAGCAGAACTAGCTGGCGGCGGGGGGGCAGAGGATTAGTGAGTGGCTACGAGGGCACAGGACTGCTGCAGGGGGCTGGTAGAAGCAGAACTAGCTGGCAGCGGGGGACCAGAGGATTAGTGAGTGACTGCGAGGGCACAGGACTGCTGCAGGGGGCAGGTAGAAGCAGAACTAGCTGGCAGCGGGGGACTAGAGGATTAGTGAGTGGCTGGGAGGGCACAGGACTGCTGCAGGGGGCTGGTAGAAGCAGAACTAGCTGGCGGCGGGGGACCAGAGGATTAGTGAGTGGCTGCGAGGGCACAGGACTGCTGCAGGGGGCTGGTAGAAGCAGAACTAACTGGCAGCGGGGGGGCAGAGGATTAGTGAGTGGCTACGAGGGCACAGGATGGCTGCAGGGGGCTGGTAGAAGCAGAACTAGCTGGCAGCGGGGAGCAGAGGATTAGTGAGTGGCTGCAAGGGCACAGGACTGCTGCAGGGGCTGGTAGAAGCAGAACTAGCTGGCAGCAGGGGAGCAGAGGATTAGTGAGTGACTGCGAGGGCACAGGACTGCTGCAGGGGGCAGGTAGAAGCAGAACTAGCTGGCAGCGGGGGACTAGAGGATTAGTGAGTGGCTGGGAGGGCACAGGACTGCTGCAGGGGGCTGGTAGAAGCAGAACTAGCTGGCGGCGGGGGACCAGAGGATTAGTGAGTGGCTGCGAGGGCACAGGACTGCTGCAGGGGGCTGGTAGAAGCAGAACTAGCTGGCAGCGGGGGACCAGAGGGTTAGTGAGTGGCTGTGAGGGCACAGGACTGCTGCAGGGGGCAGGTAGAAGCAGAACTAGCTGGCAGCGGGGGACCAGAGGATTAGTGAGGGGCTGCGAGGGCACAGGACTGCTGCAGGGGGCTGGTAGAAGCAGAACTAGCTGGCTGCGGGAGACCAGAGGATTAGTGAGTGGCTGCGAGGGCACAGGACTGCTGCAGGGGCTGGTAGAAGCAGAACTAGATGGCAGCGGGGGAGCAGAGGATTAGTGAGCGGCTGCGAGGGCACAGGACTGCTGCAGGGGGCAGGTAGAAGCAGAACTAGCTGGCAGCGGGGGACCAGAGGATTAGTGAGTGGCTGCGAGGGCACAGGACTGCTGCAGGGGGCTGGTAGAAGCAGAACTAGCTGGCAGTGGGGGACCAGAGGATCAGTGAGTGGCTGTGAGGGCACAGGACGGCTGCAGGGGGCTGGTAGAAGCAGAACTAGCTGGCAGCGGGGACCAGAGGATTAGTGAGTGGCTGCGAGGGCACAGGACTGCTGCAGGGGCTGGTAGAAGCAGAACTAGATGGCAGCGGGGGAGCAGAGGATTAGTGAGCAGCTGCGAGGGCACAGGACTGCTGCAGGGGGCAGGTAGAAGCAGAACTAGATGGCAGCGGGGGACCAAAGGATTAGTGAGTGGCTGCGAGGGCACAGGACTGCTGCAGGGGGCTGGTAGAGGCAGAACTAGCTGGCAGCGGGGGACCAGAGGATTAGTGAGTGGCTGCGAGGGCACAGGACTGCTGAAGGGGGCTGGTAGAAGCAGAACTAGCTGGCGGCGGGGGACCAGAGGATTAGTGAGTGGCTGCGAGGGCACAGGACTGCTGCAGGGGGCTGGTAGAAGCCCCAGGTGAGTAAAACTCATTTTTTTTTCCTGGCTTAAGGATCACTTTAAAGTGGATCCGAGGTGAACTTTTACACATTGCATAATTGTGTTCCTTTCATATTGTTTATAGGGCATTCCTCAAGCCAAATACTTTTTTGTTTTTGTTTTAATACTAATTCCCTATAAACTAGAAAAGCCACGCCCACAGGTTTTCAGAGAGCCTTGGCAGTAGCAAGGGCTCATGGGAGCTCAGTCTGGGCAGGAGGAGGAGGAGGGAGAGGTGTTACTAGCCAGAGATTTCAGAGGCAGATAGGAGGAGGGAGGAGGAGAGGGGATTAGGCTGATGGCTCAAGATACAGATAAGCCTGCCTCTGTGTAATGTTTACAAACAACATGGCTGCTGTCATTGGAATAAATAATCATATCCTATTAAAACTGTTTGCAGCCTGATTTGCTGTGTAAACCATCTAAACCAGCCTTTCTTAATCTTTTTACCATGGAGGAACCCTGTAAATAACTTTTGGATCTCAAGGAACCCTGCAAACAATTTTTTTGGTCTCAAGGAACCCCTACATTTATTTTTCAGGAGGCGTGGTCTTTAAGTAGGTTAGGCTGCTAATTTCACTATTTCCTATTACACTGCTACTCATTATACTGTCTCCTGACCCCCCAATTTAGTGCTTCTTGTTACAGTACCACCTATTATAATGAGCTCTATTATACTTCCCCCACGATGGGGTAAAATGCCAGGGAACCCTGGTTGAGAAAGCCTGATCTAAACTTTAGATAAGATATATAGAAAAGTTACTTGTTATAGTTAGTTTTTCATCTCGGATCCGCTTTAAAGTAAACCTCAGAAAATAAAATAAAAAGAATATATGCATACCTGGGGCTGCCTCCAGCCTCTTCAGCCTCATCGGTCCCTCGCCATCCTCCTCTACCACCAGGATTGCCCACAATTGGCCCCGGAAAGTCCTCCAGTCTGGTGCTTTCTGCACATGTGTGGCCCGTTGCTGGGAGAGTTCTGTGCATGCTCAGTAGCATTGAGAACGTTCCCAGAGGTGGGAGCGCGACGGGAGTGTGCGCATCCGGACTGCGCCTGTGCCAACTGGGGCCATTTGTGGACGATTCCGGCGGCAGAGGAGGACAGCAAGGGACCAATGAGGGTGCAGGGGGCTGGAGGAAGCCCCAGGGATGTATTGTGAAGTTTAGAGGTATTCGCAGCCAGCACGCAGTACACAGTTGTATAAAATAAAAGTCCGCTTCAGGCCCGGTTCACATTAGCGGTGAGCGGAACGTATACTGTACAAACGGCCCAGTCAAAACAAATGGATCCATTTACATCCATCCGCTTGTACAGATCCGTTGTCCTTTCCGCTCAGCGGACAAAAAAATGCAGCAGGACCCAATTTTCCGGATCGATTCGCTCAGCAGACCAGAAACGGAATGTGTTGCAGCTGCATAGGAACACATAGAAAACTGACAGTTTACAGCACACTGGCTGTAAAAACCGACAGTTTTTACCTGATTCTGATGGCCGGATCCGTACAGACGGCTCCGCAAAAAACCGCTAATGTGAACCAGGCCTTATTTGTAGCAGTAACTTAAACAGCTTTGCTCCAGCATCAATTGCAAAATAAATGAAAGGCTTACTTCAGCTTTGCAGTCCTTAGCATTAGGAAAGTCCAGCTTATTCCATACAGTTCAGTTCCTTAGGCCAAAGCCATCCAACTCCCAGCAATGCCTCCAAACACACCTGTCAGGAGGTCAGCAGCACACACACTCCTCCACTCCATCCAGACTGCACCTGTGCTGCCTCTAATATGCAAATGTAGCAGGGCTTCCCTCTGCTCCACAGAAAGCCAGGTGTGTACCTGGTAGTGATGGTCAAGTAGATGCAAATAACTTTGAGTTTATGCAAATGTATGCAAATGTTTATGCAAATGTATACAGCTTGAAAATAAACCAATCAAATCCTGTTGAGGTAAAATTTAATTAGTTCATTTTTAAGCTGCATAGATTTGCATAAAATTTTGCATACATTTGCATCAACTCTAACGTTATTTACATCTACTTGACCATCACTAGTACCTGGGTGGAATGGGAAGGCCCACCCTTCCTTCCTTCCCATTCCAGGAGTCCGGCCCTGAAAAAAAAGGAGGAGGGAGGAGGCAGGAGAGCATCACTGGGGAAAAGCAGCTTGTTGTGCTGTGTGAGGAGTCTGGCAGTGAGTGAGGAGGGGGGGAGGGGAGGCAGGAGAGTATCATTGGGGAAAAGCAGCTTGTTGTGCTGTGTGAGGAGTCTGACAGCGAGTGAGGAGGGGGGGGGGGCAGGAGAGCATCACTGGGGAAAAGCAGCTTGTTATGCTGTGTGAGGAGACTGACAGTGAGTGAGGAGGGGGGAGGCAGGAGAGCATCATTGGGGAAAAGCAGCTTGTTGTGCTGTGTGAGGAGTCTGATAGTGATGAGGAGGGGGGGGGGGAGGCAGGAGAGCATCATTGGGGAAAAGCAGCTTGTTGTGCTGTGTGAGGAGTCTGACAGTCAGTGAGGAGGGGGGGGGGAGGCAGGAGAGCATCACTGGGGAAAAGCAGCTTGTTGTGCTGTGTGAGGAGACTGACAGTGAGTGAGGAGGGGGGAGGCAGGAGAGCAGCATTGGGGAAAAGCAGCTTGTTGTGCTGTGTGAGGAGGCTGACAGTGAGTGAGGAGGGGGGAGGCAGGAGAGCAGCATTGGGGAAAAGCAGCTTGTTGTGCTGTGTGAGGAGTCTGACAGTGAGTGAGGAGGGGGGAGGCAGGAGAGCATCATTGGGGAAAAGCAGCTTGTTGTGCTGTGTGAGGAGTCTGACAGTGAGTGAGGAGTGTGGGGAGGCAAACTTAAATTTTTTTAAAAAATTACTGCTGACTAGAAAAATGATAGAAAAGATGTTTCAAGGGGTCTAATACCTGGAGGAAGACATAGTTCAGTGAAATACACATCAAAGGTCCCAGAAAAAAATCTGGATTTAACACAAAGCAGTGTTTTAAGGTCAGAAATCTCATTAAATGTTCAATTGCAGGCCTACACTGCTTTACAACATCAGGAAGTGTACCATGTACCATTATGATATATCCAAGCAGCATGTAGCATTGTAGTGTTTTGTGTTGGTGGTATAATGGTTAGGATAGCAGCCTACAGAGTGGTAGGCCTGGGTTCTATTCCCGGCCAATGTGAGTTGGCTTTTGACATGCTACAAATCCTTAAGCCAGCTCATTTTTCTCTTGGATATATTACAATGGTGCATACTAGGCTGGCTTCAGCATGTAGCATTGTAGTGTGTTGTGTTGGTGGTATAATGGTTAGGATAGCAGCCTACAGAGTGGTAGGCCTGGGTTCTATTCCCGGCCAATGTGAGTTGGCTTTTGACATGCTACAAATCCTTAAGCCAGCTCATTTTTCTCTTGGATATATCACAATGGTGCATGCTAGGCTGGCTTCAGCATGTAGCACTGTAGTGTGTTGTGTTGGTGGTATAATGGTTAGGATAGCAGCCTACAGAGCGGTAGGTCTGGGTTCAATTCCTGGCGAATGTATGTGAGTTGGCTTTTGACATGCTACAATTCCCTAAGCAAGGTCATTTTTCTCTTGGATACTGTATGTACAGGGTGGATTTTTCTACTTCTGTCCTGTGTAAGTTAATAAAGTCTTGTATTCCACTGACACATTATCATCCATTAATTGGGTATATAACTCACCCACCTGCTGTGCAATGGACAGTAAACACTGGTCCAATGTCAGTATAATTGCCATGGCAGTTTTGGCCTGAGCCTCTGTCCAGAGCTCTGTGGCCACACCCACCTCAGCAGCTGCAGCATGGGGCAAGCCACGGCTAGACAGGTCACACATGGGGGTGGCCACACCCATCTCAGCAGCTGCAGCATGTGGCAGGCCGCAGCTACACAGGTCAAACATGGGGGTGGCCACACCCACCTCAGCAGCTGCAGCATGTGGCAGGCCACGGCTACACAGGTCACACATGGGGGTGGCCACACCCACTTCAGCAGCTGCAGCATGTGGCAGGCCACAGCTACACAGGTCACACATGGGGGTGGCCACACCCAGCTCGGCAGCTGCAGCATGTGGCAGGCCACAGCTACACAGGTCACACATGGGGGTGGCCACACCCACCTCAGCAGCTGCAGCATGTGGCAGGCCACGGCTACACAGGTCACACATGGGGGTGGCCACACCCACCTCAGCAGCTGCAGCATGTGGCAGGCCACAGCTACACAGGTCACACATGGGGGTGGCCACACCCAGCTCGGCAGCTGCAGCATGTGGCAGGCCACAGCTACACAGGTCACACATGGGGGTGGCCACACCCACCTCAGCAGCTGCAGCATGTGGCAGGCCACAGCTACACAGGTCACACATGGGGGTGGCCACACCCACCTCAGCAGCTGCAGCATGTGGCAGGCCACGGCTACACAGGTCACACATGGGGGTGGCCACACCCACCTCAGCAGCTGCAGCATGTGGCAGGCCACGGCTACACAGGTCACACATGGGGGTGGCCACACCCAGCTCAGCAGCTGCAGCATGGGGCAAGCCACGGCTAGACAGGTCACACATGGGGGTGGCCACACCCATCTCAGCAGCTGCAGCATGTGGCAGGCCGCAGCTACACAGGTCAAACATGGGGGTGGCCACACCCACCTCAGCAGCTGCAGCATGTGGCAGGCCACGGCTACACAGGTCACACATGGGGGTGGCCACACCCAGCTCGGCAGCTGCAGCATGTGGCAGGCCACAGCTACACAGGTCACACATGGGGGTGGCCACACCCAGCTCGGCAGCTGCAGCATGTGGCAGGCCACGGCTACACAGGTCACACATGGGGGTGGCCACACCCATCTCAGCAGCTGCAGCATGTGGCAGGCCACAGCTACACAGGTCACACATGGGGGTGGCCACACCCAGCTCGGCAGCTGCAAAATGTGGCAGGGCCACAGCTACACAGGTCACACATGGGGGTGGCCACACCCACCTCAGCAGCTGCAGCATGTGGCAGGCCACGGCTACACAGGTCACACATGGGGGTGACCACACCCAGCTCGGCAGCTGCAGCATGTGGCAGGCCACAGCTACACAGGTCACACATGGGGGTGGCCACACCCAGCTTGGCAGCTGCAGCATGTGGCAGGCCACAGCTACACAGGTCACACATGGGGGTGGCCACACCCAGCTCGGCAGCTGCAGCATGTGGCAGGCCACAGCTACACAGGTCACACATGGGGGTGGCCACACCCAGCTCGGCAGCTGCAGCATGTGGCAGGCCACGGCTACACAGGTCACACATGGGGGTGGCCACACCCATCTCAGCAGCTGCAGCATGTGGCAGGCCACAGCTACACAGGTCACACATGGGGGTGGCCACACCCAGCTCGGCAGCTGCAGCATGTGGCAGGGCCACGGCTACACAGGTCACACATGGGGGTGGCCACACCCAGCTCAGCAGCTGCAGCATGTGGCAAGGCCACGGCTACACAGGTCACACATGGGGAGGGCCACACCCAGCTCGGCAGCTGCAGCATGTGGCAGGGCCACGGCTACACAGGTCCCACATGGGGGTGGCCACACCCAGCTCGGCAGCTGCAAAATGTGGCAGGGCCACAGCTACACAGGTCACACATGGGGGTGGCCACACCCACCTCAGCAGCTGCAGCATGTGGCAGGCCACGGCTACACAGGTCACACATGGGGGTGACCACACCCAGCTCGGCAGCTGCAGCATGTGGCAGGCCACAGCTACACAGGTCACACATGGGGGTGGCCACACCCAGCTTGGCAGCTGCAGCATGTGGCAGGCCACAGCTACACAGGTCACACATGGGGGTGGCCACAGAGCTCTGGACTCCTCTGTGAGGCTTTGGGTTTGGACAGGGGCAGTCCATTGCACAGGTGAGTTATTTATACATTTAATCGCCGATCCTGTGTTTGTGGGTTTCTATGTGGATTATCTTAAAGCAAATCTGAACTGAAAAATAAAAGTCAAAATAAATATACACAATTCATACTTACCTCCCGTGTAGTCTACTCCTCAGTCTCTCTCTCCTCTCCGGTGTCCTGTTTGTCCACTGTGATCAATGGAATTCTCCATCCTCCATTTTAAAAATGGCCATTACCCCATAACAGCTTCCTGGTCAGCACACTGTTATACTGTAATATCTCTGATATGAACCATAGGGAAACATGGACATTACATTGCTCATCAGTTGTCCTTTCAGTTATAACTGACAGCAACCGATATATCTTATTTCTGACACAGTATTGTCAGAACTGTAAGGAGTCGTTGTAAGAAGAAAATGCTGAGCTTCTGAGAGGAACTGACAGTGAGGTAAGTATGTAATAGTGAGGTAAGGATGTAATAGTCAGGTACATCATTTGTTGATTATAAATAATTTTACTTGGTTCAGGTTCCCTTTTACTACAATGCATATTTGAATGGAGGTGAATGGAGGTGAATGGAGGTGAATGGAGGTAATGGAGGTGAATGGAGGTGAATGGAGGTGAATGGAGGTGAATGGAGGTGAATGGAGGTGGATGGAGGTGAATGGAGGTGAATAGAGGTGAATGGAGGTGAATGGAGGTAAATGGAGGTGAATGGAGGTGGATGGAGGTGAATGGAGGTGAATTGAGGTGAATGGAGGTGGATGGAGGTGAATGGAGGTGGATGGAGGTGAATGGAGGTGAATGGAGGTGGATGGAGGTGAATGGAGGTGAATGGAGGTGAATGGAGGTGGATGGAGGTGAATGGAGGTGAATGGAGGTGAATGGAGGTGGATGGAGGTGGATGGAGGTGAATGGAGGTGAATGGAGGTGAATGGAGGTGAATGGAGGTGAATGGAGGTGGATGGAGGTGAATGGAGGTGAATGGAGGTGAATGGAGGTGAATGGAGGTGGATGGAGGTGGATGGAGGTGAATGGAGGTGAATGGAGGTGAATGGAGGTGAATGGAGGTGGATGGAGGTGAATGGAGGTGAATGGAGGTGGATGGAGGTGAATGGAGGTGAATGGAGGTGGATGGAGGTGAATGGAGGTGGATGGAGGTGAATGGAGGTGAATGGAGGTGAATGGAGGTGAATGGAGGTGGATGGAGGTGGATGGAGGTGAATGGAGGTGAATGGAGGTGAATGGAGGTGGATGGAGGTGAATGGAGGTGAATGGAGGTGAATGGAGGTGAATGGAGGTGAATGGAGGTGGATGGAGGTGGATGGAGGTGAATGGAGGTGAATGGAGGTGAATGGAGGTGAATGGAGGTGAATGGAGGTGAATGGAGGTGAATGGAGGTGGATGGAGGTGAATGGAGGTGAATGGAGGTGAATGGAGGTGAATGGAGGTGGATGGAGGTGAATGGAGGTGAATGGAGGTGAATGGAGGTGAATGGAGGTGAATGGAGGTGGATGGAGGTGAATGGAGGTGAATGGAGGTGAATGGAGGTGGATGGAGGTGAATGGAGGTGAATGGAGGTGAATGGAGGTGGATGGAGGTGAATGGAGGTGAATGGAGGTGAATGGAGGTGGTCTAGTAACTAATAAAAACACCAGGAGTTGGCTGAATTATTTTTCAGGAAAAGTATTTATTTGTACACAAGAGACTCAGCGCACCGTCGTCAACATCCAAACAAGTGTACTTTTGTTCTTCATGTATTCCCACCATCCCAGCATTAAGCCCCGATTCCCACCCCAGCTCAAATTGCATAACAATGCTTAAGCATTCAAACAGGCGGTAAACAGTCATAAACCTATTGTTCCCCAATGCCAATTCTGCTGCTATTCGTACAGCATACACTTGTATTTGTTCTTCTTCTGGGTAAGAGAACCCAAACAAGGCCATCTGATTACTCATACATGGAGAACAGGAGAAAAAAGCATTATGGCAGCAAAGGCTTTACATATACAGTATATAAAACTGACCTTGGTAACCTTTCTGAAATGCGTACATGGCGTTCTGGCGCTCAGGGCTTTTCGGCATAGATTGATCCGAATAAAGGCTCACCCTGCTGCCAAACAAATTTAGGGGAGGGGGGCGTTAAATACTATTCCCCCTCCCAGTGGTTGCAACTCAGTGGGAGAAGTAATTCGGGGTCCAGCAAGCGCCGGATCCTCGAATCCCCCCAGGCCGATTACTGCTAGAGCCATGCCAAGCTTCTGCACTATGTGGCTTCGCAGCAAGCGCCGGATCCTCGAATCCCCCTATGCCGATTACTGCTATAGCCATGCCAAGCTTCTGCACTATGTGGCTTCGCAGCAAGCGCCGGATCCTCGAATCCCCCCATGCCGATTACTGCTAGAGCCATGCCAAGCTTCTGCACTATGTGGTCTCGCAACAATCGCCGGATCCTCGAATCCCCCCATGCCGATTACTGCTAGAGCCATGCCAAGCTTCTGCACTATGTGGCTTCGCAGCAAGCGCCGAAACGCCCTGCTCCGCCCTTGCAGAGGATTCCCGCCTTCCTACCATTCTATTAACAAATGCTAGCAGCACTCCTTCATATTACAGCTATTTTATCCCACTGTTACCAGAAGATTGAGTGTTTTTTTCCCATCAAATCACTTTTTATAGCTTAAAAAAAGTTCTGCAAATGCGCCATGCAAAATGATGAATGTAAAGTGTTTGTTTTTTGTTTTTTCAAATGAGATCTAAAAATTTAAAAAAAAACTATTAAAAGGCAAAAGGAATAATAAAGTACAAAATATACATTGAAAATGAAATCAAGAATAGCCCTTACTTCTGCCAGAGGCACACAATGCCCATATTGCCAGAGATTAGGAATATAGTACAAATATCAGTACAAGAGCAAGAATTGCACATATTTCACTGGATTCTAAAAACCGGAGCAGGAAAAATACGGTAGGTCTGTTGTCCATAGCAACTGGTCAGGTGACGCTTTATGGAAACCGCACCTGAGAACTAATCTGTTGCTATAAACCACACCCCCTGCCTTTCTGTGCTTCTGATTGGTCCAGTGTTTGTCAGAGCTGCTCATAAATCATCTTATATGATATCACATATCTTACTGAGACTCTCCATGCAGGACCACGGGTGTAAGAACAAACAAAAATACAGTTCAGCACACTTTTTTGCTTTACATCGTAGAAAAATAAGTAGCAATTTGTCTTTTTTTAAGTACTGTTCTTTTCTCAGGGAAAAGTGGCATTATGACGTCCAGAGTTCATGCCGTCTTTTGGGTGATCGCTCACTGGCACAATATTATTATATACTGCAGGCATAGTATCCCCTTTACCAGCCTTGTAAACTTCAGTTTAAACTTTCTGTTTCTTGGGTTAAAGTTTATTTGAAAGTTTTTTTGTTTTTTTTTTGTACTCTTTTGAATAGTCCTCTAAAGATAGATAGAAATGCATTTATATGTATATTTATATATATAGAATTTATGAATTAGTATGGAAATGTCTTTATGAAAGTTCTAGATGGCACAGTGGTTATAAATAGGAGCCCATGGAGGCCCAGTCATTGAGTCCTGGAGGCATTTCCTCAGTAAGATCAAACAGTTGGTCTAGGCTGGCAGAATTAGATAGATAGTCGTTTCTACTTTCATCCCACGGATGCTGGAGGAAGGATGTGGCTAAGAAGGTTTCATCAAAATCCAAACTGTTTGGAACTGCTGCTTGTTGTTCGTGCCCCATAGGGTACCACTGCTGAGGACAATCAATATGTTTCCCATGGACTGTGAGGTCAACTGAGCTGGTGACTGGACTTAACGGAGGTGTGACTTCAAGGTCCTCAAAGGCAGAAAAGTTGGCCTCACTCATGTTGGAATCAAAGATGACTTCCCAGTCAAAGTCGCCTTTCAGTGATCCCAGCTCTGCCTGTTCATCCTGTGATAGTAATGGGGAGCTGGACAGGCGGGGAGCCTTAAACATCCTTTTAGGCAATGGCTGTTTGCGTTTGTGACCTTTGCCATCTGTGACATTCCAGACACTGGCCAAATTCCAGCTTTGTTCCCCAGTGGCTTCCTCAAACTCCTTCAGTAGTTGATGTGATTCTGAGTTAACACTTAATGGCCAAGCAGAGGCTATATTGTTGTCAGATAAAGTGGAAGAATGTGCACCAGCGAAGGCCGGGTGGATGGTAACAGGTGGCAGGCGTCGCTTTTTGATGGCACCGTTCATGAGTCGGTCAGCGTACTGTGGGTCAATCTTCCAGAATCCCCCTTTGCCTGGCTCGTCCTTCTCTCGGGGGACTTTGATGAAGCATTTATTTAGTGACAGATTGTGTCTTATGGAGTTCTGCAAAACAATCAAAATGGAGACACGTCAGCACCAATTACAAATATGTGTGTATGTTTTCACGGAGTCCTGCCATGTCAAAACGCTAACCAAATCAACAATGCTACTAAGGTACAGGCACAAATCAACAATACTACTAAGGTACAGGCACAAATTATCAATGCTACTAAGGTACAGGCACAAATTATCAATGCTACTAAGGTACAGGCAGAAATTATCAATGCTACTAAGGTACAGGCACAAATCCACAATACTACTAAGGTACAGGCAGAAATTATCAATGCTACTAAGGTACAGGCACAAATTATCCATGCTACTAAGGTACAGGCACAAATTATCAATGCTACTAAGGTACAGGCACAAATTATCCATGCTACTAAGGTACAGGCAGAAATTATCAATGCTACTAAGGTACAGGCAGAAATTATCAATGCTACTAAGGTACAGGCAGAAATTATCAATGCTACTAAGGTACAGGCACAAATCAACAATGCTACTAAGGTACAGGCACAAATTATCAATGCTACTAAGGTACAGGCACAGATTATCAATGCTACTAAGGTACAGGCAGAAATTATCAATGCTACTAAGGTACAGGCACACATTATCAATGCTACTAAGGTACAGGCACAAATTATCAATGCTACTAAGGTACAGGCACAGATTATCAATGCTACTAAGGTACAGGCACAGATTATCAATGCTACTAAGGTACAGGCAGAAATTATCAATGCTACTAAGGTACAGGCAGAAATTATCAATGCTACTAAGGTACAGGCACACATTATCAATGCTACTAAGGTACAGGCACAGATTATCAATGCTACTAAGGTACAGGCACAAATTATCAATGCTACTAAGGTACAGGCACAAATTATCAATGCTACTAAGGTACAGGCACAGATTATCAATGCTACTAAGGTACAGGCAGAAATTATCCATGCTACTAAGGTACAGGCACAAATTATCAATGCTACTAAGGTACAGGCACAAATCAACAATACTACTAAGGTACAGGCAGAAATTATCAATGCTACTAAGGTACAGGCACACATTATCAATGCTACTAAGGTACAGGCACAAATTATCAATGCTACTAAGGTACAGGCACAAATTATCAATGCTACTAAGGTACAGGCAGAAATTATCAATGCTACTAAGGTACAGGCAGAAATTATCAATGCTACTAAGGTACAGGCACAAATCAACAATGCTACTAAGGTACAGGCAGAAATTATCAATGCTACTAAGGTACAGGCACACATTATCAATGCTACTAAGGTACAGGCACAAATTATCAATGCTACTAAGGTACAGGCACAGATTATCAATGCTACTAAGGTACAGGCACAAATTATCAATGCTACTAAGGTACAGGCACAAATTATCAATGCTACTAAGGTACAGGCACAAATTATCAATACTACTAAGGTACAGGCACTTTGTGGGGCCTAAATATTGACTCATGAGCAGAGTTGGATGGAGATGAAATGAGGACCTAGACAAGTTAGTAGCTATGGCTGCATTTTATGGTTGTTTTAGTAATCTGAGATGGAAGATGGGCCAGAGAAAGCAGCAGTGGAGCTTGTAGACGGACCCCCCAGGATAGACTTAGCTGTTGCGGAATGCTAGTGGCCACGTCCCCCGCCCAGGAGCCCGATCTAAACTATCACACACTTCACCCTTCGTAGGGGTAGGTTTTACTTGTAATTGCGTGGCTTAATAAAGTTTTTTGATACTCTGCCATGATGGCCTGCTATGTTTCCATTATGTTTTATTGCTTTCCCTGCTAGTAATAGCGCGGCCTGATTGGCTGGACTGATACACAACAATATTGTTGGCTGTTACTGTTCATCTGCTCGGTAACTTCTGAGATCCTGCTTTGCGAGGGCTGGTGGACCAGGTGACTGGTGTTTGTTTGCAAGACTTTGGTGCTTGCCTACTTTTTTAAATAAAGGGAGGGGAGACACTTAGAGCCCAATAGTGTGATATTGTATGGATGAAACTTAATAATGAGTAATATAACTATTTAATACTCACAAACCAGGGTTACCATTAGGCAACCACAGTATAGGCGGGTGGGGAGATTAACCTGACCCCACTCAGGATTAAAAGTCGCTCTCTGTAGATGGGTAGAAGATGGGTACAACCCTCCACTATTACTTTTTTTAAATGTTCATTTTATTGTCAAATAACTTTACCAGTGACTGGGTGATATTTAGAGCTGTAACAGAGGGGTGCTTAACTCTACGTTGGTAATGCATTGACCCGTTGTAATCAGTGGCATAGCTAAGGAGCTGTGGGCCCCGATGCAAGTTTTACATGCCCCCCCCCCCCCCCAAGCACTCTATACATAACAATTGATATGGCGCACCAAAACCATGGCAACTACAGACACTGACACAGAGGTGCAAGAAGGGGGTGGGGAACAGTTTGTTAATGATTACCACTATTCAAAGTATCTATAGAAGTGATTATTACCAGCACAGGACCAATAGAGAGCTAATACTGTAGTTATGGGAGGGCCCTTTGGGGCCCTGATGCAGTCGCAACCTCTGCACCTCCTATTGCTAAGCCCCTGCGTTGTATCAAGTGCACCTATAAGATTGTTTCAAGAATGTGGTGCTTTTACGTGACAATAATGTTGTATGACATGACAGGTTCTCTGTACCATTATTGATATCAATATATAGGAAGTCTAGAAAACCATAAACTACCGGTGGATATTGTCAAAATACAGTTACCACTGTTAAAGAGAAACTCCAACCAAGAATTGAACTTTAACCCAATCAGTAGCTGATACCCCCTTTTACATGAGAAATACAATGATTTTCACAAACAGACCATCAGGGGGCGCTGTGTGACTAATTTTGTGCTGAAACCCCTCCCACAAGAGGGTCTGAATACCGCGGTACTCTGGGCAAACTGCCACAATGTAACAATGTTCACAGACAGGAAATGGCTGTTTAAAGCTGTCTGTAACAGCCAGAGCAGCTAGAAACAGCTACATAACTTGCCCACAGTAACAATGTCACCATGTAATACATGTCAGAATGTGAATCTGGGAGAGGAAAGATTTTACAATGAGCAAACACTGACTAAATCATTTATACATAATTATTGTAAAAATGAAGCACTTTTTTTATTAAATTATTTTCACTGGAGTTCCTCTTTAAGGATGCCTCAAGACAGAATAAACAACGGAATGCCTCAGCCTGATCATCAGATGTAGGACCCCACTTGTGTCATCATGGGACGGATTTTCTAAGACATTTCCAGACATCTCCATGTAGATCCAGTCAGTATGATCCTGCAAACCTGAACTAGATTTATTGCAAAATGTGGATAGGATTTTCCACCCTCATCTATCCATATCAGAGGTGTCTTGCTTGGTGTATCAGCTTACAGTTTTGATTGGGGCGGAGTTTACAGTTTTGATTGGATGTTTTGATTGGGTGGTGTCTCTTAACTATTCTCTCGCTGGAACATTTTAATATTCAGGGATTATTTTCCGAGATAGTATTATGCTCTCTCTGCATAGCTCACTGCATACATATTGTAACACCGCCGGCCAGATGGGCGCAGGATGAGATGAATGACACTCACCCCGCTGCCGCTCAAATTCCCGGTGGCGTTAAATACCACTCCGCCTCTAAGCAACTCGGATAGAGAAGTAATTTGGGACCCGGTGGTCGTGGGAAACTGCCCTATAATATTAGTGCTATAGCCCCTCCCAGATCAGGCGCCTGCCGCCAAGCACCAGAATAACCTGCTTGAAGTGTATTTCCCTGTGCGTTTCACACAAAAAGGCCACTCTTCCTACACTTTAGCCGATGGAATAAAGCCGAGATCTGAGCTGCATTATCAGGTTGAGTGTTTACGTTATTTATTCTTCACCCTATTTCTGAAACCATGCCATGAAAACCACCACTAATTCTGCCGCAGGATATTGCCCAGTGTGGATTATGGGACTGCAAAGCCCAATAAAAATGCAAAGCAGCCCATCTACAATTCTCTTTGGCAGAGATGAGGCCACTGACCCTGTTCAGCTCCACCTTACGGGAATGAGATAAAAAAGAAGGGTGTAAATAAAGGGCCAGTGGGGGGGGGGGGAGTGTTTGGAGGGGTACCAACAACATCCTGACGGAGACAACCTTAGTTGACCCTTTCCTTACTACAGAGAGCGACTACTAGCTTTGAAATACTTTACAAGTCGGCCAAAAATAGAAATAGGTTTTTTTTTCTACCCCCTCTTTTTTTTCTCCAAGCCACAGGGAAGCCGGATCTTCCTGATCCGCTATTTACTGTTTAATGAAATTTAACAAGGGGGAGAGCAAACTATGCGGCCCCCCCCTCCCCTGTCTATTCAGCCCCTTTCCTTCTGGGACGCTGGATGCTTATTGCTGGGCCTGTTAAACATATTTATCATTCTGGCCTCAGTAGTCGGCGTCCACCACCTGTGTTCCTGGGATTCCACCTCCCACCACCAATCTTTCATTAAACCAGTAAAAGTTACAGACTTGTAGGGGGAGTTGCTGTAATTCTCTACTAGAGACTTTTTCTGGTAGAAGCAGTAGAGTGTTGTACCGTATTGGTCATCAGTAAAAGAAAGGCTGTTTCCGGCATAATGTTATAATTAAGGCATCCAATGACATTTCTGCATGGTTGCAGAACAATCTATCTCTGATTTCAAGGATACCTTATTCTTCATGCAAATTTATAAATAGGGGGAGCAGGCATGTGTGGTGGGCTCTCCTCATGCCCACTGCTCCCTCCGCTCTCCTCTCCCTCTGTTATAATACACCGACCCTCTGAAGATACTTCCTGGTCGAAAGGGTTGGAGAAGACTGCACAGGTGCTGTCCGGCAACACGCCTCCTTTGATTGCATGCCCGCAGATGGGAGTGCTCTGAGCAGGCGCTATCCAGAGACACGCGTCCTTTGATTGCGTGCCCGCGGATGGGAGTGCTCTGAGCGTCCTTTGATTGCATGCCCGCAGATGGGAGTGCTCTGAGCAGGCGCTATCCGGAGACACGCGTCCTTTGATTGCGTGCCCGCGGATGGGAGCGCTCTGAGCGTCCTTTGATTGCGTGCCCGCGGATGGGAGCGCTCTGAGCGTCCTTTGATTGCATGCCCGCAGATGGGAGTGCTCTGAGCAGGCGCTATCTGGCGACACGCCTCCTTTGATTGCATGCCCGCGGATGGGAGCGCTCTGAGTGTCCTTTGATTGCGTGCCCGCGGATGGGAGCGCTCTGAGCGTCCTTTGATTGCGTGCCCGCGGATGGGAGCGCTCTGAGCGTCCTTTGATTGCGTGCCCGCAGATGGGAGTGCTCTAAGCAGGCGCTATCTGGCGACACGCCTCCTTTGATTGCATGCCCGCGTATGGGAGCGCTCAAGCGTCCTTTGATTGCGTGCCTGCGGATGGGAGCGCTTTAAGCAGGCGCTATCCGGCGACACGCGTCCTTTGATTGCGTTACCGCGTATGGGAGCGCTTTGAGCAGGCGCTGTATGGTGACACGCCTCCTTTGATTGCATGCCCGCGGATAGGAGCGCTCTGAGCAGGCGCTGTACGGTGACACGCCTCCTTTGATTGCGTGCCCGCGGCTGCGAGCGCTCTGAGCAGGCGCACTACCTCACTACTGCACGTTTTTAAATTTGCATCAAGACCAAGGTATTCTTTAATGTCCAGTGTATGCCCAGCATACAGGAATCAGTCTGATGAAGGCTTCATAGCCGAAAGCTTATGCTAGATACACACGATACAATATTCTGTTAGATTTATCTGCCAGATCGATTTTTTCCAACATGTCCGTTCTTAATTTCGATCAATTTTCCTATTGATTTCCGTTCACTACTATGGAAAGCCATCAGAAAATTGATCAGAAAATCAATCAAAATTAAGATCGGACATGTTGGAAAAAATCGATCTGGCAGATAAATCTAACAGAAAATGGTATCGTGTGTACCTAACATAACTTCTCTTCTTCTAAGTTAGCCAATAAATGTTATCATCCTGATTCAAAACTCCTTACTTTTTCTAGGTAAAACCCTCCCCATGCACTCACTTACTAATTACATTGTACAGGTAACTAGAGAGATAGATAGATAGATAGATAGATAGATAGATAGATAGATAGATAGATAGATAGATAGACAGACAGACAGATAATAGATAGACAGACAGACAGATAGATAGCCAAATAGATAGATAGGCAGACAGACAGACAGACAGACAGACAGATAAATAGATAGCCAGGTATATAGGTAGGTAGATAGATAGATAGATAGATAGATAGATAGATAGATAGATAGATAGATAGATAGATAGATAGATCTATCAGACAGACAGACAGACAGACAGACAGACACAGTGGTGTGAAAAACTATTTGCCCCCTTCCTGATTTCTTATTCTTTTGCATGTTTGTCAAACTTAAATGTTTCTGCTTATCAAAAACCGTTAACTATTAGTCAAAGATAACATAATTGAACACAAAATGCAGTTTTAAATGATGGTTTTTATTATTTAGTGAGAAAAAAAACTCCAAACCTACATGGCCCTGTGTGAAAAAGAAATTGCCCCCTGAACCTAATAACTGGTTGGGCCACCCTTAGCAGCAATAACTGCAATCAAGCGTTTGCGATAACTTGCAACAAGTCTTTTACAGCGCTCTGGAGGAATTTTGGCCCACTTATCTTTGCAGAATTGTTGTAATTCAGCTTTATTTGAGGGTTTTCTAGCTTGAACCGCCTTTTTAAGGTCATGCCACAACATCTCAATAGGATTCAGGTCAGGACTTTGACTAGGCCACTCCAAAGTCTTCATTTTGTTTTTCTTCAGCCATTCAGAGGTGGATTCGCTGGTGTGTGACCATCACACTACCACCACCATATTTTACTGTTGGTATGATGTTCTTTTGCTGAAATGCTGTGTTACTTCTACGCCAGATGTAACGGGACACGCACCTTCCAAAAAAATCAACTTTTGTCTCGTCGGTCCACAAGGTATTTTCCCAAAAGTCTTGGCAATCATTGAGATTTTTTTTAGCAAAATTGAGACGAGCCTTAATTTTCTTTTTGCTTAAAAGTGGTTTGCGCCTTGGATATCTGCCATGCAGGCCATTTTTGCCCAGTCTCTTTCTTATGGTGGAGTCTTGAACACTGACCTTAATTGAGGCAAGTGAGGCCTGCAGTTCTTTAGATGATGTCCTGGGGTCTTTTGTGGCCTCTCGGATGAGTTTTCTCTGCGCTCTTGGGGTAATTTTGGTCGGCTGGCCACTCCTGGGAAGGTTCATCACTGTTCCATGTTTTTGCCATTTGTGGATAATGGCTCTCACTGTGGTTCGTTGGAGTCCCAAAGCTTTAGAAATGGCTTTATAACCTTTACCAGACTGATAGATCTCAGTTACAGTACTTTTGTTCTCATTTGTTCCTGAATTTCTTTGGATCTTGGCATGATGTCTAGCTTTTGAGGTGCTTTTGGTCTACTTCTCTGTGTCAGATAGCTCCTATTTAAGTGATTTCTTGATTGAAACAGGTGTGGCAGTAATCAGGCCTGGGGGTGACTACAGAAATTGAACTCAGGTGTGATAAACCACAGTTAAGTTATTTTTTAACAAGGGGGGCAATTACTTTTTCACACAGCTCCATGTAGGTTTGGAGTTTTGTTTCTCACTAAATAATAAAAACCATCATTTAAAACTGCATTTTGTGTTCAATTATGTGATCTTTGACTAACAGTTAACGGTTTTTGATGAGCAGAAACATTTAAGTGTGACAAACATGCAAAAGAATAAGAAATCAGGAAAGGGGCAAATAGTTTTTCACATCACTGTAGACAGACAGACAGATAAATAGATAGCCAGATAGATAGATAGATAGATAGATAGATAGATAGATAGATAGATAGATAGATAGATAGATAGATAGATAGATAGATAGATAGATTGATACACAGACAGACAGACAGACAGACAGATACATAGACAGACAGACAGACAGACAGACAGACAGACAGACAGACAGACAGACAGACAGACAGACAGATAGATAGATAGATAGATAGATAGATAGATAGATAGATAGATAGATAGATAGATAGCCAGATATATAAATAGATAGATAGATAGATAGATAGATAGATAGATAGATAGATAGATAGATAGATAGATAGATAGATAGATAGATAGATAGATAGATAGATAGCCAGATATATAAATAGATAGATAGATAGATAGATAGATAGATAGATAGATAGATAGATAGATAGATAGATACACAGACATAGACAGACAGACAGATAGATAGATAGATAGATAGATAGATAGATAGATAGATAGATAGATCAGTATCACATAAAGCAGTGTAAAGTAGCTGACAGAAAGGGCTGCTTGTTTGCCTCTTGTATCAGGAATCCCCCCTCCTTGCTGACTGTACATGATTTCCCCTATAAACCAGTCTGGTCTGGTCCCTCCCTATAAGCCCATCCATTACTAGCAGACAATGGGGTGTCAGGGCCACACAGAGTCTACAGAAGAGAGGGTGGGAAGGGGTCTGACACTCCCAGTATAATAGTACACTGATATATGGCAGTGTAGTTAGTGACCTGCATAAAGACCTCCACTGACCCACCACCATTATCTTGAGCGGTCATTTGTTCCCGGATAGTTACACAACTGTATATCCGCAGTATTGCAGGGGTTAATGTGGCAATTGATGCTTTGGGATGCTGGCTGCACAATATAGTAACTCCATAGTCACAGAAGCTGACAGTAATTATACACAGGGGATGGGAAGAGGAGCTAAGCAATGCCAGCAGCATGTCTTGTTGCTTTACAACCGCAGATACAGAACAATCACTGACATGTTTGTGGATAATGCAGCCACAGTCATTTCATGCTGAAAAGATGCAGAAATATTTCCCAAAGGTGATAAGGAAATCACCTGATTATCACTACTCAGCCACATGCACTATTTCAGGTGCTGATAGTCTTGGCAGCCCCCTTCTACACTGTGCCCTGAGGCTGGAGCCTCTCTCGCCTCTGCCCTGCCCTGTGCCCCCTCCTACACTGCGCCCTGAGGCTGGAGCCTCTCTCGCCTCTGCCCTGCCCTGTGCCCCCTCCTACACTGCGCCCTGAGGCTGGAGCCTCTCTCACCTCTGCCTCAGCCCAGCCCTGTGCTCCCTCCTACACTGTGCCCTGAGGCTGGAGCCTCTCTCGCCTCTGCCTCGGCCCTGCCCTGTGCCCCCTCCTACACTGTGCCCTGAGGCTGGAGCCTCTCTCGCCTCTGCCTCAGTCCTGCCCTGCGCCCCCTCCTACACTGCGCCCTGAGGCTGGAGCCTCTCTCACCTCTGCCTCAGACCAGCCCTGCGCCCCCTCCTACACTGCGCCCTGAGGCTGGAGCCTCTCTCACCTCTGCCTCGGCCTTGCCCTGTGCCCCCTCCTACACTGCGCCCTGAGGCTGGAGCCTCTCTCACCTCTGCCCTGCGCCGAGTCCTACACTGCGCCCTGAAGCCACTCTCGCCTCTGCCTCGGCCTGGCCCTGCGCCCTCTCCTACACTGCGTACTGATGCTGGAGCCTCTCTCGCCTCTGCCCTGCCCTGTGCCCCCTCCTACACTGCACCCTGAGGCTGAGGCCTCTCTCGCCTCTGCCCTGCCCTGTGACCCCTCCTACACTGCACCCTGAGGCTGGAGCCTCTCTCACCTCTGTCTCAGCCCAGCCCTGCGCCCCCTCCTACACTGGGCCCTGAGGCTGGAGCCTCTCTCGCCTCTGCCTCGGCCTTGCCCTGTGCCCCCTCCTACACTGCGCCCTGTGGCTGGAGCCTCTCTCACCTCTGCCTCGGCCCTGCGCCGTGTCCTACACTGCGCCCTGAAGCCACTCTCGCCTTTGCCTCGGCCTGGCCCTGCGCCCTCTCATGCACTGCGCCCTGATGCTGGAGCCTCTCTCGCCTCTGCCTCGGCCCTGCCCTGTGCCCCCTCCTACACTGCACCCTGAGGCTGAGGCCTCTCTTGCCTCTACCTCAGCCCGGCCCTGCGCCCTCTCCTACACTGCGCCCTGAGGCTGGAGTCTCTCGCCTCTGCCCAGCCCTGCGCCCCCTCCTACACTGCACCCTGAGGCTGGAGCATCTCGCCTCTGCCCAGCCCTGTGCCCCCTCCTACACTGCACCCTGAGGCTGGAGCATCTCTGCCTCTGCCCAGCCCTGCACCCCCTCCTACACTGCGCCCTGAGGCTGGAGTCTCTCGCCTCTGCCCAGCCCTGTGCCCCCTCCTACACTGCACCCTGAGGCTGGAGCATCTCTGCCCAGCCCTGCACCCCCTCCTACACTGCGCCCTGAGGCTGGAGCATCTCTGCCTCTGCCCAGCCCTGGACCCCCTCCTACACTGCGCCCTGAGGCTGGAGCCTATCTCGCCTCTGCCCAGCCCTGCGCCCCCTCCTACACTGCACCCTGAGGCTGGAGCCTCTCTGCCTCAGCCCGGCCCTGCGCCCTCTCCTACACTACGCCCTGATGCTGAGGCCTCTCTCACCTCTGCCTCAGCCCAGCCCTGCTTGGAATATGAATTTACCATTTTTAACAATAGTCCATATTTTCCACTGGGTCCAGTTCATATACCCGCCAAGGCACTATCTACACGGAGTTTGTATCTTCTGTGTGGGTTTCCTCCGGGCACTCTGGTTTCCTCTCACACCCCCAAAACATACAGATAAGTTAATTGGCTTCCCCATAAATTGTCCCTAGACTACGATACATACACTACAGGATATAGATATAGAGATAGGACTATGGTAGGGATTAGATTGTGAGCCCCTCTGAGGAACAGCTACGTGGCAAGACAATATACTCTGCACAGAAGATGGCGGTGCTATATCAATATACTAAATAATAGTTACCTGCCAGGTAGGATCAGCATGTCGGAAGTAGCAGTAGTTATCGGTGATCCATTTATAGATTGCAGACAATGTGATCTTTGTTTTCTTGCTGGCCTGCATGGCCATGCATATTAGAGTGGCGTAGGAGTATGGCGGTTTGACGTGTGGGTTGGTCTTGTAGTCAATCTCCTCCATGGGCTGAAGACCCTGAAATGCTGCCCTTGAAGTAGAGGAAGATGTTGGTTTTCCTGGAGTATGTGGCATTCCTAAGCAGGCAGGGTCAGCAGCCAATGGGGAGCAGGGAGCAGCTGAGCCTGGCAGGTGACGATAGCCGTGGGGGTCTCCAGATAATGACGAGGATTTCCCCACATTGGCATTCATTATAGAGAATTCTTGAAGCCACTGCAGACTAGTCAGGCTGTCGTCTAGATTGATAGAACTAGAAAGGGTCTCGTGGCCCCCTTCCCCATCGGTCTGGTAGATCAGCCAGTTGTCTGCCATGTCTGAGATGGCTGCAGTTGGCAGATCGAACATTCAGGTTGCCTCCGGAGTCTTGGAGCTCTCCTAAAATACAGCAAAAAAGATTGTTAAAACTCAGTAATATTATTTATTATGGAATAATTGATGACTAGTGTTAAATCGGCTATGTTTCTCTTGCGAGTACAGTAAATCATGGACAAGGTTTAAAAATGGATTGGATTTTTATTTTTGCCTTAGGGCCCTTTTCCACTAGCAATCGCTAGCGTTCACGCTGAACGCTAGCGATTGCTGAATCGCAATTACCGGCGATTCCCCGACGTTCGCGGCCGCGATTTTGCTATGCTATGCACTGCATAGCAAAATCGCGGCAATAATCGCTCCGCCGCGCGATCGCGATCCGGTCAAAAACGAATCGCGGTAGTGGAAATGACCTACCGCGATTCCTATGTTAAAAGCAAACTGTAGCGATTTGACAAATCACTAGCGGTTTGCGGTTTTGCGATTAAGCAATCGCAAACGCTGTAGTGGAAAAGGGCCCTCTGTCTACACTGAGGACATTTCCCAACTCTGTACAGATGGCCATACACTTGTAGATTAGTGGAAGATCAGGTAAAAGTTTTGTTTTGTCCGATATCACAATGGCATGGGGGATAAACAGCACTCTCACCTTGCAGTGCTAGGGTTCCTGGCTTAAAGCGGACCCAAACCAAACATTTTTTTTTTAATTAAAAATATTTAGTTGCAGCACTCTGACACATACAAAGATAAATAAACACTCCTTCCAGCCTATGAGCATTTCAGTGCATGCTTTTCACCCTTCTCTTTCCATAACTAGGGTTATACAGGTGGCAGCCATTACTTCTGAGCTTAGTAGGAGGTTTTAGATCATGGGTGTGTCTGTCATCAGCTACCCTCCCTCACAGGGGCGTGGTCTATGTGAAATCTCACACAAGCTGAGATCACCTCCCCTGTGACATCATCAGTAGCAGCCTGTGTTTTGTTTTTTATCTCCTCCACCACTCTGCCGGATTCTGTCCCGGCAATATGAAAGGAAGGGAGGGGTTCCTCCAATAAATGTAAAATATTTTATATTTGTCATCATGCTGCTGAAAAAAGGCTGCTATTTATTATTGTAATTTAGAAAATAGATTTTATTTCTGAAATCTTGTATTTTTAATTTGGGTCCACTTTAAAGAGAAACCGTGACCAAGAATTGAACTTCATCCCAATCAGTAGCTGATACCCCCTTTCTCATGAGAAATCTATTCCTTTTCACAAACAGACCATCAGGGGGTGCTGTATTGCTGATATTGTGGTAAAACCCCTTCCCACAAAAAACTTTGAGGACCGAGGTACTCCTGGCAGTTTCCTGTCTGTGAACCTAGTTGCATTGTGGGAAATAGCTGTTTACCGCTTTTTCCAACTGCCAAAAAAGTAAGCAGCATCTCATTCCACTGACATCACCTGCCAGCAGTAAAAATGTCACCATGTGATAAATGTCAGAATGTAAATCAGGAAGAGAAAAGATTTTACAATGGGCAAACACTGACTAAATAAATTATACATAATTATTGTAAAAATGAAGCATTTTTTTATTACATTATTTTCACTGGAGTTCCTCTTTAAATCTGAGTTGTTACGTTTCCTGCATGTATACTCAACCAACCCCAACCCACTTGATTGTCGTCTGATTTTGGTCTGTTGGACGACAATCAAGCGTATGTATGGGTGAAAAACGATTAGATGACCAACTGATAACAGGCGGCCGATCCAACCGGCGGATCAACTCACGTGAATATAGAGCTGATATCGTGCAGTTGGCCACACGTGTACAAGTCGTATGAACAACTAGTTTTGAATGCGGCCGTATTGTGCAATCTGTCATTCCTCGTGTGCACGCAGTATGCAAAGGACTTGTTCGTTCAGTAAGTCTCTTAAATAAATACCGGGTGCATTTCTCTCTGTTTCCCTTCTGTCCTGTGCAAGGGTTCAGGTCCACTCTAACAGGTACCAGAAAAGAAAACAAGAGAAATGTGAAATTGTATTATTGTTACCAGAGGAGGGGATATCTTCCAGTGACAATTGTCAAAGGTGGCACTTCCTGTCTTTGGATAGACAGGTTCTCTCACTGACTGAGCTGGAAGTAGGCGGGAGAGTTCCCTAACTGAGGTGTAAAATATTACAGAGGGCCTAACACTTCCCTCCAGCATCTACATGGAAGAAAAGGGCTCTCCATTTAATAATACAAGTAAACTCTCTGTAGTATGTGTGCAATTCTGAAATTCTTTAAAAGGATACCCGAAGTGTTTCCCTCCCAGTGCTACTAGAGCCATATATTAAAGGATACCCGAAGTGACATGTGACATGATGAGATAGACATGGGTATGAAATTCCCCTTTGTACCTCTTTCCTGCTCTCAGAAGCCATTTTCTGCTAGGAAAGTGTTTTATAGTTGGAATTTCTTATCAGTGAGGGTCACACTGTAGTCACTTCCTGTCTGAGTCAGGACTGAGTCAGCCACTTACATACCTGATATTTAACTCTTTCAGGCAGAGAAAGAAAAAAAGGAACACAGCCTAGTTGTTTGTGTGCTAGGCACTGTACATACCCATGTCTATCTCATCATGTCTCATGTCACTTCGGGTGTCCTTTAACCTTCCTGGCGGTAAGCCCGAGCTGAGCTCGGGCTATGCCGCCGGAAGGCACCGCTCAGGCCCCGCTGGGCCGATTTGCATAAATTTTTTTTGCTGCACGCAACCCGCCGATCCGCCGCTATCCGTTGCGCCGCAGCCGCCCCCCCCCCCCAGACCCCGTGCGCTGCCTGGCCAATCAGTGCCAGGCAGCTCTATGGGGTGGATAGGAATCCCCTTTGACGTCACGACGTCGATGACATCGGTGACGTCATCCCGCCCCGTCGCCATGGCGACGGGGGAAGCCCTCCAGGAGATCCCGTTCTTTGAACGGGATCTCCTGATCGCCGATCGCCGGCGGTGATCGGAGGGGCTGGGGGGACTTTGTCTCGCTACATGAAAAAAAAAAAAAAATTAAAAAAAAAGATTTGCTGCCCCCTGGCGATTTTTTAGCAAACCGCCAGGAGGGTTAATATATGGATCTAGTAGCACTGGGAGGGAAACTATATATCTTGTGTAACATCCCATCACAAAGTCATTGCACACAATCCCCAATGCGATTCAGAAGGAAAAAAGAACTGTAAATACCAGAAAACTGTACATACAACTACCATGGCAAACTGTTGTTTGTATTAAGAAGAAATGCGGCCCCTAGGCAAAAAAATAGCAGTTTTTGCCAACAGTTGATGATCACTTGGCTTTTTTTAGTGAGATTTGGTGGGGGTAGCTTCCACCAGGCCCCTAGGTTTTCTCCAGGCCCTAGGCAGCTGCCTAGCATTGCCTTGTGGATGATCCGTATCTGAATACTGAGTTCCTCTAAACACTTCCAAAGTGGAGTCGCTAAAGCTTATTTTGCTTCACCTAAAAAGTTTTGATAACGGAAGTGACATAAATACATAGAGAGTTAATCGTTCAGTCTCTCAGTTCCCGCACTGAAACACGCCTCAGCTACTGAGAGAAGAGGACCAGTCCTGAGGGGAGACGTTCATATTTCTGACTCCCCTGCATATAACTTTGTTACGCTACAATTCAGATTCAGTAACCCGCCCCACTGGTGTATGGCACTGATGAACGTCATTAGACCAACTGTCTGTTACACGTCTGTGAAGGTCTGCAGGTTTGTAAGGTGTTTGCAGCTGGACAAAGGTATTTAGTTGAAATATGTTTTTTTCTTGGACACACCAACTCTGGCAATCCAGTACACACAACCCACATAAGCAGTGGCATAGCTGAGGAGCTTGGGGCCCCGGTGCAAGTTTTACATGGGCCCCCCAAGCACTCTATTGATATGATATGAAGCCCCCAAACCTACCAGTGACCGTTTCAGTGACCCAGGGGTGTAATCAGAGCAAGGAAGCAGCACTATTTAATACACACAGAGAGGTGTTCATTACCAGCATAGCACCAATGACAAGGTAATAAGATGTATTAAGGAGGGCCCCTCTGGTGCAGGGGCCCCGGTGCGGTCACAACCTCTGCCTCCCCTATTGCTACATCACTGCACATAAAGTAATAAGAAATGTGTGTATCTGGCTTCATTTTAACAATCTGGACCAGATTAGAGATAAAGTTTGTCTCCTGTTACATCACAGAGCCGGATCATCCACAAGACAATACTTGGCAGTTGCCTAGGGCCCACAGAGAGTCTAGGGGGCCTGAGTGATGCTAACCTCCATCAAATCTTACTAAAAAGCCAGGTGACCATCAGAACACTTCAGGCTGAGAGCTCCTTCCTAACTCATTAGGAAACAGTCCAGTTACAGCAGCCATATCCAATGCATATTCTTTGCACGTTTACCCGTTGACTGGCCATGAACAAGTGCCAGACTCCTGATTGTAATGCTAATAATGTGTCAGCATTTACTCTCATCTGCAGGTCACTAGCCAGCCGTAAGAGCGCTATACTCCACCAGCAGCATACATGTGACATAGGCGGGCGCAGTATGGGGTCACTAGCCAGCCGTAAGAGCGCAATACTCCACCAGCAGCGTACATGTGACATAGGCGGGCGCAGTATGGGGTCACTAGCCAGCCGTAAGAGCGCAATACTCCACCAGCAGCATACATGTGACATAGGCGGGCGCAGTATGAGGACACTAGCCAGCCATAAGAACGCTATACTCCACCAGTAGTGTACATCTGAGATAGGCGGGCGCAGTATGGGGACACTAGCTAGCCATAAGAACACTATAGTCCACCAGCAGCGCACATGTGACATAGGCGTGCGCAGTATGGGAACACTAGCTAGCCATAAGAACGCTATACTCCACCAGCAGCGTACATGTGACATAGGCGTGCGCAGTATGGGGACACTAGCCAGCCATAAGAACGCTATACTCCACCAGCAGCATACATGTGACATAGGCGTGCGCACTATGGGGACACTAGCCAGCCATAAGAGCGCAATACTCCACCAGCAGCATACATGTGACATAGGCGGGCGCAGTATGGGGACACTAGCCAGCCATAAGAGCGCTATACTCCACCAGCAGAGCACATGTGACATAGGCGTGCGCAGTATGGGGTCACTAGCCAGCCGTAAGAGCGCTATACTCCACCAGCAGCATACATGTGACATAGGCGTGCGCAGTATGGGGACACTAGCTAGCCATAAGAACGCTATAGTCCACCAGCAGCATACATGTGACATAGGCGGGCGCAGTATGGGGTCACTAGCCAGCCGTAAGAGCGCTATACTCCACCAGCAGCATACATGTGACATAGGCGTGCGCAGTATGGGGACACTAGCCAGCCATAAGAGCGCTATACTCCACCAGCAGCATACATGTGACATAGGCGGGCGCAGTATGGGGTCACTAGCCAGCCGTAAGAGCGCTATACTCCACCAGCAGCATACATGTGACATAGGCGTGCGCAGTATGGGGACACTAGCCAGCCATAAGAGCGCAATACTCCACCAGCAGCATACATGTGACATAGGCGTGCGCAGTATGGGGACACTAGCCAGCCATAAGAGCGCAATACTCCACCAGCAGCATACATGTGACATAGGCGGGCGCAGTATGGGGTCACTAGCCAGCCGTAAGAGCGCTATACTCCACCAGCAGCATACATGTGACATAGGCGTGCGCAGTATGGGGACACTAGCCAGCCATAAGAGCGCTATACTCCACCAGCAGCATACATGTGACATAGGCGGGCGCAGTATGGGGACACTAGCCAGCCATAAGAGCGCAATACTCCACCAGCAGCGTACATGTGACATAGGCGTGCGCAGTATGGGGACACTAGCTAGCCATAAGAACACTATAGTCCGCCAGCAGCGTACATGTGACATAGGCGTGCGCAGTATGGGGACACTACCCAGCCATAAGAACGCTATAGTCCACCAGCAGCATACATGTGACATAGGCGTGCGCAGTATGGGGACACTAGCTAGCCATAAGAACGCTATAGTCCACCAGCAGCGTACATGTGACATAGGCGTGCGCAGTATGGGGACACTAGCCAGCCATAAGAACGCTATAGTCCACCAGCAGCGTACATGTGACATAGGCGTGCGCAGTATGGGGACACTAGCTAGCCATAAGAACACTATAGTCCACCAGCAGCGTACATGTGACATAGGCGTGCGCAGTATGGGGACACTAGCTAGCCATAAGAACGCTATAGTCCACCAGCAGCGTACATGTGACATAGGCGTGCGCAGTATGGGAACACTAGCTAGCCATAAGAACACTATAGTCCACCAGCAGCGTACATGTGACATAGGCGTGCGCAGTATGGGAACACTAGCTAGCCATAAGAACACTATAGTCCACCAGCAGCGTACATGTGACATAGGCGTGCGCAGTATGGGGACACTAGCTAGCCATAAGAACGCTATAGTCCACCAGCAGCGTACATGTGACATAGGCGTGCGCAGTATGGGAACACTAGCTAGCCATAAGAACGCTATAGTCCACCAGCAGCGTACATGTGACATAGGCGTGCGCAGTATGGGAACACTAGCTAGCCATAAGAACACTATAGTCCACCAGCAGCGTACATGTGACATAGGCGTGCGCAGTATGGGGACACTAGCTAGCCATAAGAACGCTATAGTCCACCAGCAGCGTACATGTGACATAGGCGTGCGCAGTATGGGGACACTAGCTAGCCATAAGAACGCTATAGTCCACCAGCAGCGCACATGTGACATAGGCGTGCGCAGTATGGGGACACTAGCTAGCCATAAGAACACTATAGTCCACCAGCAGCGTACATGTGACATAGGCGTGCGCAGTATGGGAACACTAGCTAGCCATAAGAACACTATAGTCCACCAGCAGCGTACATGTGACATAGGCGTGCGCAGTATGGGGACACTAGCTAGCCATAAGAACGCTATAGTCCGCCAGCAGCGTACATGTGACATAGGCGGGCGCAGTATGGGGACACTAGCTAGCCATAAGAACCCTATAGTCCGCCAGCAGCGTACATGTGACATAGGCGGGCGCAGTATGAGGACACTAGCCAGCCATAAGAACGCTATACTCCACCAGTAGTGTACATCTGAGATAGGCGGGCGCAGTATGGGGACACTAGCTAGCCATAAGAACACTATAGTCCACCAGCAGCGCACATGTGACATAGGCGTGCGCAGTATGGGAACACTAGCTAGCCATAAGAACGCTATACTCCACCAGCAGCGTACATGTGACATAGGCGTGCGCAGTATGGGGACACTAGCCAGCCATAAGAACGCTATACTCCACCAGCAGCATACATGTGACATAGGCGTGCGCACTATGGGGACACTAGCCAGCCATAAGAGCGCAATACTCCACCAGCAGCATACATGTGACATAGGCGGGCGCAGTATGGGGACACTAGCCAGCCATAAGAGCGCTATACTCCACCAGCAGAGCACATGTGACATAGGCGTGCGCAGTATGGGGTCACTAGCCAGCCGTAAGAGCGCTATACTCCACCAGCAGCATACATGTGACATAGGCGTGCGCAGTATGGGGACACTAGCCAGCCATAAGAGCGCAATACTCCACCAGCAGCATACATGTGACATAGGCGGGCGCAGTATGGGGTCACTAGCCAGCCGTAAGAGCGCTATACTCCACCAGCAGCATACATGTGACATAGGCGTGCGCAGTATGGGGACACTAGCCAGCCATAAGAGCGCTATACTCCACCAGCAGCATACATGTGACATAGGCGGGCGCAGTATGGGGACACTAGCTAGCCATAAGAACGCTATAGTCCACCAGCAGCGTACATGTGACATAGGCGTGCGCAGTATGGGAACACTAGCTAGCCATAAGAGCGCAATACTCCACCAGCAGCGTACATGTGACATAGGCGTGCGCAGTATGGGGACACTAGCTAGCCATAAGAACACTATAGTCCGCCAGCAGCGTACATGTGACATAGGCGTGCGCAGTATGGGGACACTACCCAGCCATAAGAACGCTATAGTCCACCAGCAGCATACATGTGACATAGGCGTGCGCAGTATGGGGACACTAGCTAGCCATAAGAACGCTATAGTCCACCAGCAGCGTACATGTGACATAGGCGTGCGCAGTATGGGGACACTAGCCAGCCATAAGAACGCTATAGTCCACCAGCAGCGTACATGTGACATAGGCGTGCGCAGTATGGGGACACTAGCTAGCCATAAGAACACTATAGTCCACCAGCAGCGTACATGTGACATAGGCGTGCGCAGTATGGGGACACTAGCTAGCCATAAGAACGCTATAGTCCACCAGCAGCGTACATGTGACATAGGCGTGCGCAGTATGGGAACACTAGCTAGCCATAAGAACACTATAGTCCACCAGCAGCGTACATGTGACATAGGCGTGCGCAGTATGGGAACACTAGCTAGCCATAAGAACACTATAGTCCACCAGCAGCGTACATGTGACATAGGCGTGCGCAGTATGGGGACACTAGCTAGCCATAAGAACGCTATAGTCCACCAGCAGCGTACATGTGACATAGGCGTGCGCAGTATGGGAACACTAGCTAGCCATAAGAACGCTATAGTCCACCAGCAGCGTACATGTGACATAGGCGTGCGCAGTATGGGAACACTAGCTAGCCATAAGAACACTATAGTCCACCAGCAGCGTACATGTGACATAGGCGTGCGCAGTATGGGGACACTAGCTAGCCATAAGAACGCTATAGTCCACCAGCAGCGTACATGTGACATAGGCGTGCGCAGTATGGGGACACTAGCTAGCCATAAGAACGCTATAGTCCACCAGCAGCGCACATGTGACATAGGCGTGCGCAGTATGGGGACACTAGCTAGCCATAAGAACACTATAGTCCACCAGCAGCGTACATGTGACATAGGCGTGCGCAGTATGGGAACACTAGCTAGCCATAAGAACACTATAGTCCACCAGCAGCGTACATGTGACATAGGCGTGCGCAGTATGGGGACACTAGCTAGCCATAAGAACGCTATAGTCCACCAGCAGCGTACATGTGACATAGGCGTGCGCAGTATGGGAACACTAGCTAGTCATAAGAACGCTATAGTCCACCAGCAGCGCACATGTGACATAGGCGTGCGCAGTATGGGGACACTAGCTAGCCATAAGAACACTATAGTCCACCAGCAGCGTACATGTGACATAGGCGTGCGCAGTATGGGAACACTAGCTAGCCATAAGAACACTATAGTCCGCCAGCAGCGTACATGTGACATAGGCGTGCGCAGTATGGGAACACTAGCTAGCCATAAGAACACTATAGTCCACCAGCAGCGTACATGTGACATAGGAGTGCGCAGTATGGGGACACTAGCTAGCCATAAGAACACTATAGTCCGCCAGCAGCGTACATGTGACATAGGCGTGCGCAGTATGGGGACACTAGCTAGCCATAAGAACACTATAGTCCACCAGCAGCGTACATGTGACATAGGAGTGCGCAGTATGGGGACACTAGCTAGCCATAAGAACGCTATAGTCCACCAGCAGCGTACATGTGACATAGGCGTGCGCAGTATGGGGACACTAGCTAGCCATAAGAACGCTATAGTCCACCAGCAGCGCACATGTGACATAGGCGTGCGCAGTATGGGAACACTAGCTAGCCATAAGAACCCTATAGTCCACCAGCAGCGCACATGTGACATAGGAGTGCGCAGTATGGGGACACTAGCTAGCCATAAGAACACTATAGTCCGCCAGCAGCGTACATGTGACATAGGCGTGCGCAGTATGGGGACACTAGCTAGCCATAAGAACGCTATAGTCCACCAGCAGCGCACATGTGACATAGGCGTGCGCAGTATGGGGACACTAGCTAGCCATAAGAACGCTATAGTCCGCCAGCAGCGTACATGTGACATAGGCGTGCGCAGTATGGGGACACTAGCCAGCCATAAGAACACTATAGTCCACCAGCAGCGCACATGTGACATAGGCGTGCGCAGTATGGGGACACTAGCCAGCCATAAGAACACTATAGTCCACCAGCAGCGCACATGTGACATAGGCGTGCGCAGTATGGGGACACTAGCTAGCCATAAGAACACTATAGTCCGCCAGCAGCGCACATGTGACATAGGCGTGCGCAGTATGGGAACACTAGCTAGCCATAAGAACACTATAGTCCACCAGCAGCGTACATGTGACATAGGCGGGCGCAGTATGGGGACACTAGCTAGCCATAAGAACCCTATAGTCCGCCAGCAGCGTACATGTGACATAGGCGTGCGCAGTATGGGGACACTAGCCAGCCATAAGAACACTATAGTCCACCAGCAGCGCACATGTGACATAGGCGTGCGCAGTATGGGGACACTAGCTAGCCATAAGAACCCTATAGTCCACCAGCAGCGTACATGTGACATAGGCGTGCGCAGTATGGGAACACTAGCTAGCCATAAGAACACTATAGTCCACCAGCAGCGTACATGTGACATAGGCGTGCGCAGTATGGGGACACTAGCCAGCCATAAGAACACTATAGTCCACCAGCAGCGTACATGTGACATAGGCGTGCGCAGTATGGGGACACTAGCTAGCCATAAGAACCCTATAGTCCACCAGCAGCGTACATGTGACATAGGCGTGCGCAGTATGGGGACACTAGCTAGCCATAAGAACCCTATAGTCCACCAGCAGCGTACATGTGACATAGGCGTGCGCAGTATGGGGACACTAGCTAGCCATAAGAACCCTATAGTCCACCAGCAGCGTACATGTGACATAGGCGTGCGCAGTATGGGACACTAGCTAGCCATAAGAACCAATCAAAATAATTGAAAGGACCAATCAGAATTAAAAACGCTAATCGCTACACAATCTCAAAAACCTTACACTTTAAAACCGCTACCAAAAACGCTCATGAAATCGCTTACAAAATGATCATACAAAACGCTAGCGATTGCGATTAGCAATAGCATTTTGTAGTGGGTTCCAGGCCTTACTCCCATCTGCAGAACACTAGCCAGCCATGAGAACGCTATACTCCACAAGCAGCGTACAGCTGACATAGGCGGGCACAGTATGGGAAGGTGAGAAGCATTATACAGTATAATGTATATCTGCCATACCTGCTCAGTACAGATCACCAAGCAGGGGCTGCAGCAGGACAGGCAGGGCGATGGAGAGGTGAGAGGCTACATTGTAACATACCTGCTCTCAGTAGAGATCACACAGGGCTATGGGGAGGTGAGAAGTTACATAGTAACATATATCTGCCATACCTGCTCTCAGTACAGATCATCAGGCACTGGCATGGCTATGGGGAGGTGAGAGGCTACATAGTAACATACCTGCTCAGTACAGATCACCAGGCACTGGCTGGGCTATGGGGAGGTGAGAGGCTACATAGTAACATACCTGCTCTCAGTACAGATCACACAGGGCTATGGGGAGGTGAGAGGCTACATAGTAACATATATCTGCCATACCTGCTCTCAGTACAGATCATCAGGCACTGGCATGGCTATGGGGAGGTGAGAGGCTACATAGTAACATACCTGCTCTCAGTACAGATCACCAGGCAGGGGCTGCAGCAGGACAGGCAGGGCTATGGAGAGGTGAGAGGCTACATAGTACCTGCTCAATACAGATCACCAGGCACTGGCATGGCTATGGGAAGGTCACATAGTAACATACCTGCTCAGTACAGATCACCAGGCTGCAGCAGGACTGGCAGGGCAATGGGAGGGTGAGAGGCTACATAGTAACATACCTGCTCAGTACAGATCACCAGGCACTGGCATGGCTATGGGAAGGTCACATAGTAACATACCTGCTCAGTACAGATCACCAGGCTGCAGCAGGACTGGCAGGGCAATGGGAGGGTGAGAGGCTACATAGTAACATACCTGCTCAGTACAGATCACCAGGCACTGGCTGGGCTATGGGAAGGCTACATTGTAACATACCTGCTCAGTACAGATCACCAGGCACTGGCATGGCTATGGGAAGGTCACATACCTGCTCAGTACAGATCACCAGGCTGCAGCAGGACTGGCAGGGCAATGGGAGGGTGAGAGGCTACATAGTAACATACCTGCTCAGTACAGATCACCAGGCACTGGCTGGGCTATGGGAAGGCTACATTGTAACATACCTGCTCAGTACAGATCACCAGGCACTGGCTGCAGCAGGACAGGCAGGGCTATGGAGAGGTGAGAGGCTACATAGTAACATACCTGCTCAGTACAGATCACCAGGCAGGGGCTGCAGCAGGAGACACGGGGCTATGGGGAGGTGAGAGGCTATATAGTAACATATTTCTGCCATAGAGGCTCCTCCTTACCTGCTCTCAGTACAGATCACCAGATACTGGCTGCAGCAGATCACACAGGGGCCAGGGCTATGGGATTGGGAAGGTAAGATGTTACATTGTAACATACCTGATCAGTACTGATCACCAGGGCACTGGCTGGGCTATGGGGAAGCTACATAGTAACCTACCTGCTCAGTACAGATCACACAGGGCTATGGGGAGGCTACATAGTAACATACCTGCTCTCAGTACAGATCACCAGGCACTGGAAGGGCTATGGCTATGGGAAGGTTACATAGTAACATACCTGCTCAGTACAGATCACCAGGCACTGGCATGGCTATGGCTATGGGGAGGCTACATAGTAACATACCTGCTCTCAGTACAGATCACCAGGCTACAGCAGGACAGGCATGGCTATGGAGAGGTGAGAGGCTACATTGTAACATACCTGCTCTCAGTACAGATCACACAGGGCTATGGGAAGGCTACATAGTAACATACCTGCTCAGTTAGTACAGATCACCAGGCTACAGCAGGATAGGCATGGCTATGGGGAGGTCAGAGGCTACATAGTAACATACCTGCTCAGTACAGATCACCAGGCACTGGCATGGCTATGGGGAAGGTGAGAGGCTACATAGTAACATATATATGCCATACAGGCTGCTCCTTACCTGCTCTCAGTACAGATCACACAGGGCTATGGGAAGGTTACATAGTAACATACCTGCTCAGTTAGTACAGATCACCAGGCTGCAGCAGGATAGGCAGGGCTATGGAGAGGTGAGAGGCTACATAGTAACATTTTTGCCTTACCTGCTCTCATTACAGATCACACAGGGCTATGGGAAGGCTACATAGTAACATACCTGCTCTCAGTACAGATCACCAGGCTGCAGCAGGATAGGCAGGGCTATGGGGAGGTGAGAAGTTACATTGTAACATATATCTGCCATACCTGCTCTCAGTACAGATCACATATGGCTGCAGCAGGACAGGCAGGGCTATGGGGAGGCTACATTGTAACATACCTGCTCAGTACAGATCACCAGGCACTGGCTGGGCTATGGGGAGGTGAGAGGCTACATAGTAACATACCTGCTCTCAGTACAGATCACACAGGGCTATGGGGAGGCTACATTGTAACATACCTGCTCAGTACAGGTCACCAGGCAGGGGCTGCAGCAGGACACACATGAAGCTTCCAGAAGCAGCAGCAGCGGAGACAGCAGCGAGCCCCGGAGAGTTATTGCCCTGCCAGCTTTTTTTCCTCCTATCTCCTTTGCCAGGCATTAAGTACCACCGGCTCTGAAAGGCTTCTCTGGCTGCCATGACAACGCTCCGCCCTCGTAAACAGCTTCAGGCGCTGCCATTGGCTGATGCGTTGCCCCGGAGAGCTCAGATATGCGGCCACGCCCCCTGCTGCTGGGCAATGGGCAGGTCTCCTCCTCTGTCTGCAGCACAAGCAGGAGGTGCTGTATTTACCTTCTGATAGAACTGCTGCTCCAATCAGGAGGATTTATATGCAGAAAGCATCAGCTGCATTAGGCTGCTTTTCTACTACACACATTTGGATATTTATACATTTATTAATATATTATTTAGATGTGTCTTAAAGGGTTACTAAAGTGTACAAAAAAAAAAAAAATCAGTTTAACTTACCTGGTGCTCCTTAAAGCCCACTGGAGTCATCCTGTACCTGCGCCATCATTCAGAGTCTTTCTGCCCAAAGCTTGATGGTCAGCAGCAGTCGGCGGCTACTGCACATGCGCACCCTGATCTCGCTACCGATGCCGGGAGTGCGCTGCCCATCTGCAGCAGGGATTTTCACATACTGCGCATGCACAGACCAAGCTATGCACACCCTGATCTCGCTACCGATGCCGGGAGTGCTCTGCCCATGTGCAGCAGCGATTTTCATGTACTGTGCATGTGCAGGCCGAGCTGTGAACACCCTGATCACGGTACCGATGCCGGGAGTGTTCTGCCCATGTGCAGCAGCGATTTTCACATACTGCGCATGCACAGACCGAGCTATGCACAACCTGATCACGCTACCGATGCCAGGAATGCTCTGCCCATGTGCAGCAGCGATTTTCACATACTGCGCATGCACAGACCAAGCTATGCACACCCTGATCTCGCTACCGATGCCGGGAGTGCTCTGCCCATGTGCAGCAGCGATTTTCATGTACTGTGCATGTGCAGGCCGAGCTATGCACACCCTGATCACGGTACCGATGCCGGGAGTGCTCTACCCATGTGCAGCAGCGATTTTCATGTACTGTGCATGTGCAGGCCGAGCTGTGAACACCCTGATCACGGTACCGATGCCGGGAGTGTTCTGCCCATGTGCAGCAGCAATTTTCACATACTGCGCATGCACAGACCGAGCTATGCACACCCTGATCACGCTACTGATGCCGGGAGTGCGCTGCCCATGTGCAGCAGGGATTTTCACATACTGCGCATGCACAGACCAAGCTATGCACACCCTGATCTCGCTACCGATGCCGGGAATGCTCTGCCCATGCGCAGCAGCGATTTTCATGTACTGTGCATGTGCAGGCCGAGCTGTGAACACCCTGATCACGGTACCGATGCCGGGAGTGTTCTGCCCATGTGCAGCAGCGATTTTCACATACTGCGCATGCACAGACCGAGCTATTCACAACCTGATCACGCTACCGATGCCAGGAATGCTCTGCCCATGTGCAGCAGGGATTTTCACATACTGCGCATGCACAGACCAAGCTATGCACACCCTGATCTCGCTACCAATGCCGGGAGTGCTCTGCCCATGTGCAGCAGCGATTTTCATGTACTGTGCATGTGCAGGCCGAGCTGTGAACACCATGATCACGGTACCGATGCCAGGAGTGTTCTGCCCATGTGCAGCAGCGATTTTCACATACTGCGCATGCACAGACCGAGCTATGCACAACCTGATCACGCTACCGATGCCAGGAATGCTCTGCCCATGCGCAGCAGCGATTTTCATGTACTGTGCATGTGCAGGCCGAGCTGTGAACACCCTGATCACGGTACCGATGCCGGGAGTGTTCTGCCCATGTGCAGCAGGGATTTTCACATACTGCGCATGCACAGACCAAGCTATGCACAACCTGATCGCGCTACCGATGCCAGGAATGCTCTGCCCATGTGCAGCAGCGATTTTCACATACTGCGCATGCACAGACCAAGCTATGCACACCCTGATCTCGCTACCAATGCCGGGAGTGCTCTGCCCATGTGCAGCAGCGATTTTCATGTACTGTGCATGTGCAGGCCGAGCTGTGAACACCCTGATCACGGTACCGATGCCGGGAGTGTTCTGCCCATGTGCAGCAGCAATTTTCACATACTGCGCATGCACAGACCGAGCTATGCACACCCTGATCACGCTACTGATGCCGGGAGTGCGCTGCCCATGTGCAGCAGGGATTTTCACATACTGCGCATGCACAGACCAAGCTATGCACACCCTGATCTCGCTACCGATGCCGGGAATGCTCTGCCCATGCGCAGCAGCGATTTTCATGTACTGTGCATGTGCAGGCCGAGCTGTGAACACCCTGATCACGGTACCGATGCCGGGAGTGTTCTGCCCATGTGCAGCAGCGATTTTCACATACTGCGCATGCACAGACCGAGCTATTCACAACCTGATCACGCTACCGATGCCAGGAATGCTCTGCCCATGTGCAGCAGGGATTTTCACATACTGCGCATGCACAGACCAAGCTATGCACACCCTGATCTCGCTACCAATGCCGGGAGTGCTCTGCCCATGTGCAGCAGCGATTTTCATGTACTGTGCATGTGCAGGCCGAGCTGTGAACACCATGATCACGGTACCGATGCCAGGAGTGTTCTGCCCATGTGCAGCAGCGATTTTCACATACTGCGCATGCACAGACCGAGCTATGCACAACCTGATCACGCTACCGATGCCAGGAATGCTCTGCCCATGCGCAGCAGCGATTTTCATGTACTGTGCATGTGCAGGCCGAGCTGTGAACACCCTGATCACGGTACCGATGCCGGGAGTGTTCTGCCCATGTGCAGCAGGGATTTTCACATACTGCGCATGCACAGACCAAGCTATGCACAACCTGATCGCGCTACCGATGCCAGGAATGCTCTGCCCATGTGCAGCAGCGATTTTCACATACTGCGCATGCACAGACCAAGCTATGCACACCCTGATCTCGCTACCAATGCCGGGAGTGCTCTGCCCATGTGCAGCAGCGATTTTCATGTACTGTGCATGTGCAGGCCGAGCTGTGAACACCATGATCACGGTACCGATGCCAGGAGTGTTCTGCCCATGTGCAGCAGCGATTTTCACATACTGCGCATGCACAGACCGAGCTATGCACAACCTGATCACGCTACCGATGCCAGGAGTGCTCTGCCCATGCGCAGCAGCGATTTTCACATACTGCGCATGCGCGGGCCGAGCTATGCACACCCTGATCTCGCTACCGATGCCGGGAATGCTATGCCCATGTGCAGCAGCGATTTTCACATACTGCGCATCCACAGACCGAGCTGTGCGCACCCTGATCACGCTACCAATGCCGGGAGTGCTATGCCCATGTGCAGCAGCGATTTTCACATACTGCGCATGCACAGACCGAGCTATGCGCACCCTGATCACGCTACCGATGCCGGGAGTGCTCCGCCCATGTACAGTAGTGATTTTCACATACTGCGCATGCACAGACCGAGCTATGCGCACCCTGATCACGCTACCGATGCCGGGAGTGCTCTGCCCATGTACAGTAGTGATTTTCACATACTGCGCATGCACAGACCGAGCTATGCGCACCCTGATCTCGCTACCGATGCCAGGAGTGCTCTGCCCATGTGCAGCAGGGATTTTCATGTACTGCGCATCCACAGACCGAGCTGTGCGCACCCTGATCACGCTACCAATGCCGGGAATGCTATGCCCATGTGCAGCACCGATTTTCATGTACTGCGCATGCGCAGACCAAGCTATGCGCACCCTGATCTCGCTACCAATGCCGGGAGTGCTCCGCCCATGTACAGTAGTGATTTTCACGTACTGTGCATGCACAGACCGAGCTATGTGCACCCTGATCATGCTACTGATGCCGGGAGTGCTCTGCCCATGTGCAGCACCGATTTTCATGTACTGCGCATGCGCAGACCGAGCTATGCACACCCTGATCTCGCTACCGATGCCGGGAGTGCGCTGCCCATGTGCAGCAGCGATTTTCATGTTCTGCGCATGCTCCTGTTGAGGAGGTGCGTGGCCAGACAGCTTTGCTGGGGTCAACATCGCTGGCCAGAGGGACTCGGAAGGATGGAGCGGGCGTAGGATGCAAGAAGCCCCCGGTAAGTTAAACTGATTTGTTTTACACTTTAGATTTACTTACTTTCCTTGTTTTACACTTTAGATTTTTTTATAACATGGGCATGTTGGAAAAATCTTTATATTCGATCATTTTATTCTGGATTTTCTGACAAATCAAACGTTTGTGTATGGTACCTTGAAAACTATGCAAATGTAATCGAAAAAAATATGAAAGCATTGTACTGTATATGGGCAGCATGAGGAAGTCTGGGAAGCCTCTCCAGGATCTAGAGGTATCCCCCTCCCAAAGTGAGGATTCAAAATAGGCTGCAGCACATCTCACAGGTTTGCTATAAGCCAGGATCCACAGCTCTCTGTTTCATGCCTGTTGTTTTTTTTTTTTTGTTTTTCTGTGTTTTTTTAAAATATAAATTAACTTTGAAGATATTTTTGAAAGTACAGTTATATCATTATACTGTATGCTTCCATATACTCATTCAGGCCTAGTGCACACCAGAGCGGTTCGGCTGCGTTTTGCGATCTGCTTGCGGCTGCGGATACGCTAGGGTAATGTATCTCAATGGGCTGGTGCACACCAGAGCGGGAGGCGTTTTGCAGAAACGCATACTCCCGGGCTGCTGCAGATTTTGGATTGCGGAGGCGTTTCTGCCTCAATGTTAAGTATAGGGAAAACGCAAACCGCTCTGAAAAACGGCACTTCAGAGCGGTTTGCCAGGCGTTTTTTGTTACAGTAGCTGTTCAGTAACAGCTTTACTGTAACAATACATGAAATCTACTACACCAAAAACACTTCACAAAACCGCAAAATGCTAGCTGAAACGCTACAGAAAAATAAGAAAAAGCGTTTTAAAATCTGCTAGCATGTTGCGGATCTGCTAGCGGTTTTTGGTGTGCACCAGGCCTAAATGGCCCTTTCCTGTCAGTGCATTAGAGTTTGTCAGTCAGTCTGCCAGTCTACCAGCCTGTGGTTTGGCTCATTAGTCTGCCAGTCCAGCCCAATCATTCCTGCCAGTGTACCCTGCCAGTCCTGTCCACAGTCTGTCACTCTTGTCCCTGCCAGTCCTGTCCACAGTCTGTTGTCACTCTGTTCCCTGCCAGTCCTGTCCACAGTCTGTCACTCTTGTCCCTGCCAGTCCTGTCCACAGTCTGTCACTCTGTTCCCTGCCAGTCCTGTCCACAGTCTGTCACTCTGTTCCCTGCCAGTCCTGTCCACAGTCTGTTGTCACTCTGTTCCTTGCCAGTTCCCGTCCAGCCATTTCCACACTGCAGGGTTGTCCCAACTGTTCTTTCCAGAGCCAGATCATGCACGAGGAAACTTAGGCAGGTGCCTAGGGCTCAGACAGAGTCTAGGGGCCTGGTTTATGATAGTCCCCAACACATCTTACCAAAAAAATCCAGGTGGCGATCAAGGGTCATCCAACGTTGTTACTTGCCTAGGGCCTTGTTTCACCTTAATCTGTCTCTGGCTCTTTCCAGTGGTTGTCAGGGTTCCGTGGCCTGATGGTCAATAGCAGCAAAACCCATCAACCCTTGTGGGTCGTTCTGGTGAAACCCAGTGGTAACGTAGACTCTGTGCCCCAGAAAGCAGCAGGTATGTTTCTACTAATGCCAGAATCATCAGGGGCCTGGCACTGTGTAAACTTCAAGTAAGCTTCGGTGTCATCTCTCACAGTGGACTCATCTTCAGTGTCGTCTCTCACAGTGGACTCATCTTCAGTGTCGTCTCTCACAGTGGACTCATCTTCAGTGTCGTCTCTCACAGTGGACTCATCTTCAGTGTCGTCTCTCACAGTGGACTCATCTTCAGTGTCATCTCTCACAGTGGACACCTCTTCAGTGTCGTCTCTCACAGTGGACTCATCTTCAGTGTCGTCTCTCACAGTGGACTCATCTTCAGGGTCATCTCTCACAGTGGACTCATCTTCAGGGTCATCTCTCACAGTGGACTCATCTTCAGGGTCATCTCTAACAGTGGACGCATCCTCAGTGTCATCTCTCACAGTGGACTCATCTTCAGGGTCATCTCTCACAGTGGACTCATCTTCAGTGTCATCTCTCACAGTGGACTCATCTTCAGTGTCGTCTCTCACAGTGGACTCATCTTCAGTGTCATCTCTCACAGTGGACCCCTCTTCAGTGTCGTCTCTCACAGTGGACTCATCTTCAGGGTCATCTCTCACAGTGGACTCATCTTCAGTGTCATCTCTCACAGTGGACTCATCTTCAGGGTCATCTCTCACAGTGGACTCATCTTCAGTGTCATCTCTCACAGTGGACCCCTCTTCAGTGTCGTCTCTCACAGTGGACTCATCTTCAGGGTCATCTCTCACAGTGGACTCATCTTCAGTGTCATCTCTCACAGTGGACTCATCTTCAGGGTCATCTCTCACAGTGGACTCATCTTCAGTGTCATCTCTCACAGTGGACTCATCTTCAGTGTCGTCTCTCACAGTGGACTCATCTTCAGTGTCATCTCTCACAGTGGACCCCTCTTCAGTGTCGTCTCTCACAGTGGACTCATCTTCAGGGTCATCTCTCACAGTGGACTCATCTTCAGTGTCATCTCTCACAGTGGACTCATCTTCAGTGTCATCTCTCACAGTGGACTCATCTTCAGTGTCATCTCTCACAGTGGACTCATCTTCAGTGTCGTCTCTCACAGTGGACTCACCTTCAGTGTCGTCTCTCACAGTGGACTCATCTTCAGGGTCATCTCTCACAGTGGACTCATCTTCAGTGTCATCTCTCACAGTGGACTCATCTTCAGTGTCGTCTCTCACAGTGGACTCACCTTCAGTGTCATCTCTCACAGTGGACTCATCTTCAGTGTCATCTCTCACAGTGGACTCATCTTCAGTGTCGTCTCTCACAGTGGACTCACCTTCAGTGTCGTCTCTCACAGTGGACTCATCTTCAGGGTCATCTCTCACAGTGGACTCATCTTCAGTGTCGTCTCTCACAGTGGACTCATCTTCAGGGTCATCTCTCACAGTGGACTCATCTTCAGTGTCGTCTCTCACAGTGGACTCATCTTCAGTGTCGTCTCTCACAGTGGACTCACCTTCAGTGTCGTCTCTCACAGTGGACTCATCTTCAGGGTCATCTCTCACAGTGGACTCATCTTCAGTGTCGTCTCTCACAGTGGACTCATCTTCAGTGTCGTCTCTCACAGTGGACTCATCTTCAGGGTCATCTCTCACAGTGGACTCACCTTCAGTGTCGTCTCTCACAGTGGACTCATCTTCAGGGTCATCTCTCACAGTGGACTCATCTTCAGTGTCGTCTCTCACAGTGGACTCATCTTCAGGGTCATCTCTCACAGTGGACTCATCTTCAGTGTCGTCTCTCACAGTGGACTCATCTTCAGTGTCATCTCTCACAGTGGACCCCTCTTCAGTGTCGTCTCTCACAGTGGACTCATCTTCAGGGTCATCTGTCACAGTGGACTCATCTTCAGTGTCATCTCTCACAGTGGACTCATCTTCAGGGTCATCTCTCACAGTGGACTCATCTTCAGTGTCGTCTCTCACAGTGGACTCATCTTCAGTGTCGTCTCTCACAGTGGACTCATCTTCAGGGTCATCTCTCACAGTGGACTCATCTTCAGTGTCATCTCTCACAGTGGACTCATCTTCAGTGTCGTCTCTCACAGTGGACTCATCTTCAGTGTCATCTCTAACAGTGGACTCATCTTCAGGGTCATCTCTCACAGTGGACTCATCTTCAGTGTCATCTCTCACAGTGGACTCATCTTCAGTGTCGTCTCTCACAGTGGACTCATCTTCAGTGTCGTCTCTCACAGTGGACTCATCTTCAGTGTCGTCTCTCACAGTGGACTCATCTTCAGTGTCGTCTCTCACAGTGGACTCATCTTCAGTGTCATCTCTCACAGTGGACTCATCTTCAGGGTCATCTCTCACAGTGGACTCACCTTCAGTGTCATCTCTCACAGTGGACTCATCTTCAGTGTCGTCTCTCACAGTGGACTCATCTTCAGTGTCGTCTCTCACAGTGGACTCACCTTCAGTGTCGTCTCTCACAGTGGACTCATCTTCAGGGTCATCTCTCACAGTGGACTCATCTTCAGGGTCATCTCTCACAGTGGACTCATCTTCAGTGTCATCTCTCACAGTGGACTCATCTTCAGTGTCGTCTCTCACAGTGGACTCACCTTCAGTGTCGTCTCTCACAGTGGACTCATCTTCAGGGTCATCTCTCACAGTGGACTCATCTTCAGTGTCATCTCTCACAGTGGACTCATCTTCAGGGTCGTCTCTCACAGTGGACTCATCTTCAGTGTCGTCTCTCACAGTGGACTCATCTTCAGTGTCGTCTCTCACAGTGGACTCATCTTCAGTGTCGTCTCTCACAGTGGACTCATCTTCAGTGTCGTCTCTCACAGTGGACTCATCTTCAGGGTCGTCTCTCACAGTGGACTCATCTTCAGGGTCATCTCTCACAGTGGACTCATCTTCAGGGTCATCTCTCACAGTGGACTCATCTTCAGTGTCATCTCTCACAGTGGACTCATCTTCAGTGTCGTCTCTCACAGTGGACTCATCTTCAGTGTCGTCTCTCACAGTGGACTCATCTTCAGTGTCGTCTCTCACAGTGGACTCATCTTCAGGGTCATCTCTCACAGTGGACTCATCTTCAGTGTCATCTCTCACAGTGGACTCATCTTCAGGGTCATCTCTCACAGTGGACTCATCTTCAGTGTCATCTCTCACAGTGGACTCATCTTCAGTCTCGTCTCTCACAGTGGACTCATCTTCAGTGTCGTCTCTCACAGTGGACTCATCTTCAGTGTCGTCTCTCACAGTGGACTCATCTTCTGTGTCGTCTCTCACAGTGGACTCATCTTCAGTGTCATCTCTCACAGTGGACTCATCTTCAGGGTCATCTCTCACAGTGGACTCACCTTCAGTGTCATCTCTCACAGTGGACTCATCTTCAGTGTCATCTCTCACAGTGGACTCATCTTCAGTGTCGTCTCTCACAGTGGACTCACCTTCAGTGTCGTCTCTCACAGTGGACTCATCTTCAGGGTCATCTCTCACAGTGGACTCATCTTCAGTGTCGTCTCTCACAGTGGACTCATCTTCAGGGTCATCTCTCACAGTGGACTCATCTTCAGTGTCGTCTCTCACAGTGGACTCATCTTCAGTGTCGTCTCTCACAGTGGACTCACCTTCAGTGTCGTCTCTCACAGTGGACTCATCTTCAGTGTCGTCTCTCACAGTGGACTCATCTTCAGTGTCGTCTCTCACAGTGGACTCATCTTCAGGGTCATCTCTCACAGTGGACTCACCTTCAGTGTCGTCTCTCACAGTGGACTCATCTTCAGGGTCATCTCTCACAGTGGACTCATCTTCAGGGTCATCTCTCACAGTGGACTCATCTTCAGTGTCATCTCTCACAGTGGACTCATCTTCAGTGTCGTCTCTCACAGTGGACTCATCTTCAGGGTCATCTCTCACAGTGGACTCATCTTCAGTGTCGTCTCTCACAGTGGACTCATCTTCAGTGTCATCTCTCACAGTGGACCCCTCTTCAGTGTCGTCTCTCACAGTGGACTTATCTTCAGGGTCATCTCTCACAGTGGACTCATCTTCAGTGTCATCTCTCACAGTGGACTCATCTTCAGGGTCATCTCTCACAGTGGACTCATCTTCAGTGTCGTCTCTCACAGTGGACTCATCTTCAGTGTCGTCTCTCACAGTGGACTCATCTTCAGGGTCATCTCTCACAGTGGACTCATCTTCAGTGTCATCTCTCACAGTGGACTCATCTTCAGTGTCGTCTCTCACAGTGGACTCACCTTCAGGGTCATCTCTCACAGTGGACTCATCTTCAGTGTCATCTCTCACAGTGGACTCATCTTCAGGGTCATCTCTCACAGTGGACTCATCTTCAGTGTCGTCTCTCACAGTGGACTCATCTTCAGTGTCGTCTCTCACAGTGGACTCATCTTCAGGGTCATCTCTCACAGTGGACTCATCTTCAGTGTCATCTCTCACAGTGGACTCATCTTCAGTGTCGTCTCTCACAGTGGACTCACCTTCAGGGTCATCTCTCACAGTGGACTCATCTTCAGTGTCGTCTCTCACAGTGGACTCATCTTCAGTGTCGTCTCTCACAGTGGACTCATCTTCAGTGTCATCTCTCACAGTGGACTCATCTTCAGGGTCATCTCTCACAGTGGACTCACCTTCAGTGTCATCTCTCACAGTGGACTCATCTTCAGTGTCATCTCTCACAGTGGACTCATCTTCAGTGTCGTCTCTCACAGTGGACTCACCTTCAGTGTCGTCTCTCACAGTGGACTCATCTTCAGGGTCATCTCTCACAGTGGACTCATCTTCAGTGTCGTCTCTCACAGTGGACTCATCTTCAGTGTCGTCTCTCACAGTGGACTCATCTTCAGTGTCGTCTCTCACAGTGGACTCATCTTCAGGGTCATCTCTCACAGTGGACTCATCTTCAGTGTCGTCTCTCACAGTGGACTCATCTTCAGGGTCATCTCTCACAGTGGACTCATCTTCAGGGTCATCTCTCACAGTGGACTCACCTTCAGTGTCGTCTCTCACAGTGGACTCATCTTCAGGGTCATCTCTCACAGTGGACTCATCTTCAGTGTCATCTCTCACAGTGGACTCATCTTCAGTGTCGTCTCTCACAGTGGACTCATCTTCAGGGTCATCTCTCACAGTGGACTCATCTTCAGTGTCGTCTCTCACAGTGGACTCATCTTCAGTGTCATCTCTCACAGTGGACTCATCTTCAGTGTCGTCTCTCACAGTGGACTCATCTTCAGTGTCATCTCTCACAGTGGACTCATCTTCAGGGTCATCTCTCACAGTGGACTCACCTTCAGTGTCATCTCTCACAGTGGACTCATCTTCAGTGTCATCTCTAACAGTGGACTCATCTTCAGTGTCGTCTCTCACAGTGGACTCACCTTCAGTGTCGTCTCTCACAGTGGACTCATCTTCAGGGTCATCTCTCACAGTGGACTCATCTTCAGTGTCGTCTCTCACAGTGGACTCATCTTCAGGGTCATCTCTCACAGTGGACTCATCTTCAGTGTCATCTCTCACAGTGGACTCATCTTCAGTGTCGTCTCTCACAGTGGACTCACCTTCAGTGTCGTCTCTCACAGTGGACTCATCTTCAGGGTCATCTCTCACAGTGGACTCATCTTCAGTGTCGTCTCTCACAGTGGACTCATCTTCAGTGTCGTCTCTCACAGTGGACTCACCTTCAGTGTCGTCTCTCACAGTGGACTCATCTTCAGGGTCATCTCTCACAGTGGACTCATCTTCAGTGTCGTCTCTCACAGTGGACTCATCTTCAGGGTCATCTCTCACAGTGGACTCATCTTCAGGGTCATCTCTCACAGTGGACTCACCTTCAGTGTCATCTCTCACAGTGGACTCATCTTCAGTGTCATCTCTAACAGTGGACTCATCTTCAGTGTCGTCTCTCACAGTGGACTCACCTTCAGTGTCGTCTCTCACAGTGGACTCATCTTCAGGGTCATCTCTCACAGTGGACTCATCTTCAGTGTCGTCTCTCACAGTGGACTCACCTTCAGTGTCATCTCTCACAGTGGACTCATCTTCAGTGTCATCTCTCACAGTGGACTCATCTTCAGTGTCGTCTCTCACAGTGGACTCACCTTCAGTGTCGTCTCTCACAGTGGACTCATCTTCAGGGTCATCTCTCACAGTGGACTCATCTTCAGTGTCGTCTCTCACAGTGGACTCATCTTCAGTGTCGTCTCTCACAGTGGACTCATCTTCAGGGTCATCTCTCACAGTGGACTCATCTTCAGTGTCGTCTCTCACAGTGGACTCATCTTCAGGGTCATCTCTCACAGTGGACTCATCTTCAGGGTCATCTCTCACAGTGGACTCACCTTCAGTGTCGTCTCTCACAGTGGACTCATCTTCAGGGTCATCTCTCACAGTGGACTCATCTTCAGTGTCATCTCTCACAGTGGACTCATCTTCAGTGTCGTCTCTCACAGTGGACTCATCTTCAGGGTCATCTCTCACAGTGGACTCATCTTCAGTGTCGTCTCTCACAGTGGACTCATCTTCAGTGTCATCTCTCACAGTGGACTCATCTTCAGTGTCGTCTCTCACAGTGGACTCATCTTCAGTGTCATCTCTCACAGTGGACTCATCTTCAGGGTCATCTCTCACAGTGGACTCACCTTCAGTGTCATCTCTCACAGTGGACTCATCTTCAGTGTCATCTCTAACAGTGGACTCATCTTCAGTGTCGTCTCTCACAGTGGACTCACCTTCAGTGTCGTCTCTCACAGTGGACTCATCTTCAGGGTCATCTCTCACAGTGGACTCATCTTCAGTGTCGTCTCTCACAGTGGACTCATCTTCAGGGTCATCTCTCACAGTGGACTCATCTTCAGGGTCATCTCTCACAGTGGACTCACCTTCAGTGTCGTCTCTCACAGTGGACTCATCTTCAGGGTCATCTCTCACAGTGGACTCATCTTCAGGGTCATCTCTCACAGTGGACTCACCTTCAGTGTCATCTCTCACAGTGGACTCATCTTCAGTGTCGTCTCTCACAGTGGACTCATCTTCAGGGTCATCTCTCACAGTGGACTCATCTTCAGTGTCGTCTCTCACAGTGGACTCATCTTCAGTGTCATCTCTCACAGTGGACTCATCTTCAGTGTCGTCTCTCACAGTGGACTCATCTTCAGTGTCATCTCTCACAGTGGACTCATCTTCAGGGTCATCTCTCACAGTGGACTCACCTTCAGTGTCATCTCTCACAGTGGACTCATCTTCAGTGTCATCTCTCACAGTGGACTCATCTTCAGTGTCGTCTCTCACAGTGGACTCACCTTCAGTGTCGTCTCTCACAGTGGACTCATCTTCAGTGTCGTCTCTCACAGTGGACTCATCTTCAGTGTCATCTCTCACAGTGGACCCCTCTTCAGTGTCGTCTCTCACAGTGGACTCATCTTCAGGGTCATCTCTCACAGTGGACTCATCTTCAGTGTCATCTCTCACAGTGGACTCATCTTCAGGGTCATCTCTCACAGTGGACTCATCTTCAGTGTCGTCTCTCACAGTGGACTCATCTTCAGTGTCGTCTCTCACAGTGGACTCATCTTCAGGGTCATCTCTCACAGTGGACTCATCTTCAGTGTCATCTCTCACAGTGGACTCATCTTCAGTGTCGTCTCTCACAGTGGACTCACCTTCAGGGTCATCTCTCACAGTGGACTCATCTTCAGTGTCATCTCTCACAGTGGACTCATCTTCAGGGTCATCTCTCACAGTGGACTCATCTTCAGTGTCGTCTCTCACAGTGGACTCATCTTCAGTGTCGTCTCTCACAGTGGACTCATCTTCAGGGTCATCTCTCACAGTGGACTCATCTTCAGTGTCATCTCTCACAGTGGACTCATCTTCAGTGTCGTCTCTCACAGTGGACTCACCTTCAGGGTCATCTCTCACAGTGGACTCATCTTCAGTGTCGTCTCTCACAGTGGACTCATCTTCAGTGTCGTCTCTCACAGTGGACTCATCTTCAGTGTCATCTCTCACAGTGGACTCATCTTCAGGGTCATCTCTCACAGTGGACTCACCTTCAGTGTCATCTCTCACAGTGGACTCATCTTCAGTGTCATCTCTCACAGTGGACTCATCTTCAGTGTCATCTCTCACAGTGGACTCACCTTCAGTGTCGTCTCTCACAGTGGACTCATCTTCAGGGTCATCTCTCACAGTGGACTCATCTTTAGTGTCGTCTCTCACAGTGGACTCATCTTCAGTGTCATCTCTCACAGTGGACTCATCTTCAGGGCCGTCTCTCACAGTGGACTCATCTTCAGTGTCGTCTCTCACAGTGGACTCACCTTCAGTGTCGTCTCTCACAGTGGACTCATCTTCAGGGTCGTCTCTCACAGTGGACTCATCTTCAGTGTCGTCTCTCACAGTGGACTCATCTTCAGGGTCATCTCTCACAGTGGACTCATCTTTAGTGTCGTCTCTCACAGTGGACTCATCTTCAGTGTCATCTCTCACAGTGGACTCATCTTCAGGGCCGTCTCTCACAGTGGACTCATCTTCAGTGTCGTCTCTCACAGTGGACTCACCTTCAGTGTCGTCTCTCACAGTGGACTCATCTTCAGGGTCGTCTCTCACAGTGGACTCATCTTCAGTGTCGTCTCTCACAGTGGACTCATCTTCAGGGTCATCTCTCACAGTGGACTCATCTTTAGTGTCGTCTCTCACAGTGGACTCATCTTCAGGGTCATCTCTCACAGTGGACTCATCTTCAGGGTCATCTCTCACAGTGGACTCACCTTCAGTGTCATCTCTCACAGTGGACTCATCTTCAGGGTCATCTCTCACAGTGGACTCATCTTCAGGGTCATCTCTCACAGTGGACTCATCTTCAGGGTCGTCTCTCACAGTGGACTCATCTTCAGGGTCGTCTCTCACAGTGGACTCATCTTCAGGGTCATCTCTCACAGTGGACTCACCTTCAGTGTCGTCTCTCACAGTGGACTCATCTTCAGGGTCATCTCTCACAGTGGACTCATCTTCAGTGTCGTCTCTCACAGTGGACTCATCTTCAGGGTCATCTCTCACAGTGGACTCATCTTCAGGGTCATCTCTCACAGTGGACTCACCTTCAGTGTCATCTCTCACAGTGGACTCATCTTCAGGGTCATCTCTCACAGTGGACTCATCTTCAGGGTCATCTCTCACAGTGGACTCATCTTCAGTGTCATCTCTCACAGTGGACTCATCTTCAGTGTCGTCTCTCACAGTGGACTCATCTTCAGGGTCATCTCTCACAGTGGACTCATCTTCAGTGTCGTCTCTCACAGTGGACTCATCTTCAGTGTCGTCTCTCACAGTGGACTCATCTTCAGTGTCGTCTCTCACAGTGGACTCATCTTCAGTGTCGTCTCTCACAGTGGACTCATCTTCAGGGTCATCTCTCACAGTGGACTCATCTTCAGTGTCGTCTCTCACAGTGGACTCATCTTCAGTGTCATCTCTCACAGTGGACTCATCTTCAGGGTCATCTCTCACAGTGGAAACATCTTCAGTGTCATCTCTCACAGTGGACTCATCTTCAGTGTCGTCTCTTACAGTGGACTCATCTTCAGGGTCATCTCTCACAGTGGGCTCATCTTCAGTGTCATCTCTCACAGTGGACTCATCTTCAGTGTCATCTCTCACAGTGGACTCATCTTCAGGGTCATCTCTCACAGTGGACTCATCTTCAGTGTCGTCTCTCACAGTGGACTCATCTTCAGTGTCATCTCTCACAGTGGACTCATCTTTTTATCCATCACTGCTTGGGCAATCAAAGGGTAAGCACCCTGGTAGCGCCATGCAGGGTTCCCAACCTGGTGGCAGAATGTTTTGTCACAGGGCTGGCATTCCATTATCCCTTGTGGCCACTGTGGGGTGCTTTGGTGAAGATTGGGTGTGTGTCCACTAAGACACTGTGACATAGATGAGCCCACAGCACCTGCTCGCGTTCCACCAATCAGACCACAAGTTTGGGGAGGGAGTGATACCTCCAAATCGACTGATGCGTCACATTCATGGCACGTAACAGATCCAGGGGTCACGGATCAGTTTTTGATTTGTCAAGTGTGAACCGGCCCTTATGTAAGAATCCATGGCCCATATGCAATTCACTTCTTCTCCGAGGTGATGTTTTCCCACTATGGGCTCTATTCACAAACCTTCTCATAGATGACTTATTTATTACCTAATTAATAAAAATAACCATTCAGCACATTTACAAACAAAATAATCATTAACAGTAAGTTGGTCCTGATTAAAGGGATACTTAAGTCAGGCAGAAAAAATGAGGTTAACTCACCTGGGGCTTCCCTCAGCCCCCTGCAGCTGATCGGTGCCCTCGCAGCCCCGCTCTGATGCTCCTGGACCCGCCGGCGACCACTTCCGGTTTTGCCGTCACCGGCCGACAGGCGTGGGAACGCGAGTGATTGTTCGCGTTCCCAGCCACAATAGCACCCCCTATGCTGCTATTGCGGCCTTCTTGCGTGCGAGGGCACCGATCAGCTGCAGGGGGCTGAGGGAAGCCTCAGGTGAGTTAACCTCATTTTTTCTGCCTGACTTAAGTATCCCTTTAACGTAATTTCAATATTACTTTTCTTATCTAATTACAGTGGCTTGCAAATGTATTTGGCCCCCTTGAAGTTTTTCACATTTTGTCATATTACTGCCACAAATATGAATCAATTTTATTGGAATTCCACGTGAAAGACCAATACAAAGTGGTGTACACATGAGAAGTGGAATGAAAATAATACATCATTCCAAACATTTTTTACAAATAAATAACTGCAAAGTGGGGTGTGCATAATTATTCGGCCCCCTTTGATCTGAGTGCAGTCAGTTGCCTATAGACATTGCCTGATGAGTGCTAATGACTAAATAGAGTGCACCTGTGTGTAATCTAATGTCAGTACAAATACAGCTGCTCTGTGAGGGCCTCAGAGGTTGTCTAAGAGAATATTGGGAGCAACAACACCATGAAGTCCAAAGAACATACCAGACAGGTCAGGGATAAAGTTATTGAGAAATTTAAAGCAGGCTTAGGCTACAAAAAGATTTCCAAAGCCTTGAACATCCCACGGAGCACTGTTCAAGCAATTATTCAGAAATGGAAGGAGTATGGCACAACTGTAAACCTACCAATACAAGTCCATCCACCTAAACTCACAGGCCGAACAAGGAGAGCGCTGATCAGAAATGCAGTCAAGAGGCCCATGGTGACTCTGGACGAGCTGCAGAGATCTACAGCTCAGGTGGGAGACTCTGTCCATAGGACAACTATTAGTCGTGCACTGCACAAAGTTGGCCTTTATGGAAGAGTGGCAAGAAGAAAGGCATTGTTAACAGAAAAGCATAAGAAGTCCCATTTGCAGTTTGCCACAAGCCATGTGGGGGACACAGCAACCATGTGGAAGAAGGTGCTCTGGTCAGATGAGACCAAAATGGAACTTTTTGGCCAAAATGCAAAACGCTATGTGTGGCAGAAAACTAACACTGCACATCACTCTGAACACACCATCCCCACTGTCAAATATGGTGGTGGCAGCATCATGCTCGGGGGGTGCTTCTCTTCAGCAGGGACAGGGAAGCTGGTCAGAGTTGATGGGAAGATGGATGGAGCCAAATACAGGGCAAACTTGGAAGAAAACCTCTTGGAGGCTGCAAAAGACTTGAGACTGGGGCGGAGGTTCTCCTTCCAGCAGGACAATAACCCTAAACATAAAGCCAGGGCAACAATGGAATGGTTTAAAACAAAACATATCTATGTGTTAGAATGGCCTAGTCAAAGTCCAGATCTAAATCCAATCGAGAATCTGTGGCAAGATCTGACAACTGTTGTTCACAAACGCTGTCCATCTAATCTGACTAAGCTGGAGCTGTTTTACAAAGAAGAATGGGCAAGGATTTCAGTCTCTAGATGTGCAAAACTGGTAGAGACATACCCTAAAAGACTGGCAGCTGTAATTGCAGCAAAAGGTGGTTCTGCAAAGTATTGTCTCAGGGGGCTGAATAATTACGCACACCCCACTTTGCAGTTATTTATTTGTAAAAAATGTTTGGAATCATGTACGATTTTCGTTCCACTTCTCACATGTACACCACTTTGTATTGGTCTTTCACGTGGAATTCCAATAAAATTGATTCATGTTTGTGGCAGTGATGTGACAAAATGTAGAAAACTTCAAGGGGGCCGAATACTTTTGCAAGCCACTGTATATTATATTTTGGCTCTTTGGGAGCTTAAAAATGTAACTTAAATGAAGTGAAAACCGGTGAAAAAGCTTTGTGCATCACGCTCCTTCTCAGTAAAATGCCTTTTAACCACTTGAGGACTGCAGTGTTAACAACCCCCCCCCCCCCCCCCCCCAGGACAAAGCTGCAGGGCCGCACAACACAGCACACAAGTGATCCCCCCCCCTTTTCCCCCACCAACAGAGCTCTCTGCTGGTGGGGTCTGATCGCTCCCCCTATGTTTATGTTTTTTATGTAAATATTTTTATTATTATTTTTTAAATAAAAAAAAACATATTTCTATAAATGTTTTCCTTCCCTCCCTCCCTCAGTCAGCCTATCAACGCTGCTCGCTTCTGTGTCACCCATCATCGCAGCCGTGTCACACAGCTGTCCCCAGTACAGCGCTGCTGCAGATCGCAGAGCTGTACTACACTATTAGACGGCGGTTTCGCTGTCTAACAGTCTTCCGAGCAGCGACCGCCGCTCGGAGACTGAAGGCGGGGCGGAGCTCCGCCCCCCCAAGCAGGAGATGCGTACGCAGCCTGCGTGCGATCTCCTGCTAGCCCCATAGAAGGCCGTTCACACCAATCGGCGTGGACCTGTCCTGGGTCTGCCGCACTACTCACGCCAATTGGCATGGAGCAGTCGGCAAGTAGTTAGTTAAGCCACAGCAAGCAAGAACTTACTCACAAGTATTTTGATAGGGCTTTTTCTCCTACTTTTTGGTACTTTCTCAATTGCAAAGTGCTGAACATTTATTTTAAAGAAAATCTAAATAAAAAAAAAAAAAAAGACTTACCTGGGGCTTCTTGCAGGCCCCTGCAGTCATCCATTGCCCGTAACGTCCTTCCGAGACCCTCTGGCCAGCAGCAGCGACCCCGTGAAAGCTGTCCGGGCACACGCCTCCTCGTTATGTCCCCGTGCACGGGAGCGATCTGCGCATGCCCAGTACAGAAAAATTGCTGCTGCGCATGTGCAGAATGCTCCTGGCAATAGGAGCGCGATCAGGGTGCACGTTGCTCCGGGGCCACGCATGAGCAGTAGCCGCTGACTGGTCACACTTGGACAGCTTTCAAGGGGTCAGCACTGCTCACCGGAGGGTCCCGGAAAGGATGGCCCAGGAACAAGATGGCTGCAGATAAGACTTAAGGTAAGTTAAAGTGTTTTTTTTGTTGTTGTTTGTTTGTTTGTTTTTAGGCTTAAAAGGGCGCTATGGCGAAAAATTGTAAAATGTAAAATATGTGCAAACATATACAAATAAGAAGTACATTTTTTACAGAGTAAAATGAGCCATAAATTACTTTTCTCCTATGTTGCTGTCACTTACAGTAGGTAGTAGAAATCTGACAGAAGCGACAGGTTTTGGACTAGTCCATCTCTTCATAGGGGATTCTCAGCAAGGCTTTTATTCTTTATAAAGATATTCCCTGAAAAGGATTTAAACAATGATGCTAACCCTAACCCTGCTCCCTACACAGTTTTTTGGTAGTCGGACAGAGTAACCGCCATTCACTAAGTGCTTTTGAAAATAAATAAATCCCTTAGAATCCCCTATGAAGAGATGGACTAGTCCAAAACCTGTTGCTTCTGTCAGATTTCTACTACCTACTGTAAGTGACAGCAACATAGGAGAAAAGTAATTTATGGCTCATTTTACTCTGGAAAAATTTTTGCACATATTTTACATTTTACAATTTTTCGCCATAGTGCCCCTTTAAGTAACATTTAAAGAGAAGATAAAATATTACCCCATAGGAGAAAATGCAGGAGAAAAAAAAAGTTTATTGCATATGGACCAGAGAAAAACATACATACAGGACCCGTTTTTACCCCACTTATTTGCTTTTTTTTTTGTTCTTGTTTATTTTACTTGACAGAAACTTGAATTTATCTGCACAAGTGTAGCCGATCTCCAACTCTTGTTTACCTCCCAGCTGAGCTGTCTACCTTGTTGTATTTCAGAGAGGTTTTATGTGATCCAAATCCAAACAAGCATACACACAATGATCAGGTTACTGTTAGTGTTGCCGTATTACTGTTGCCAATCTTCAGGCATAGTAATAGATACATACTCTTCTTAACTCCTTGCTGGTGAGCTTGTGCTGAGCACATAGAGTAGTGTGGAGCTCTGATATTCATGCAGAGGATGGATGGAGAATGTGCCCCAGAATACAATTCTGCTCATGCAGTCTGTGGCCTCCATTCTCCTTGGCAGGCGCGTTGCCCGCCTTCCTCTCTTCTCTCACAGAAAGCCCGGCCCTGCTCCTTCTGCACTGTGGCAAAGACTCTTTCATTGGGGTTTTTTTCCCATAAGACAAAATTTGGGAGCTGAAAGGATCCCCCAAAATACTAGGGGAGGCGGAGGCAAGTGGCGATTGGCTGCAGGCCAAAGGCATGGCACTCATTTGCATAATAACAAACTGCAAAGAGTTGACCCATTCAGCGCTGCTCACATAACTGAAGAGTTGGCCAGACGAGTTAACCTCATTTGTGAGGAAGTATGCATGGCCTTACCGTCTAACAAGCTCATAAGGCTTTGCGCTGTTCTTAGTTTGCCGAATCTAGTGAGAAAAAGTATGAGGTTTACATCAAACTTTCAGTTCTTTCTCACCAAAGGAGGAAGTTTCCTCAGGGGGGTCACTTGGCTCAAGTCAGTTAGTTTTTTCTCTAAAGCACACACTTCAAAAGAGCTTGGCCAAGTAGCCCTCAGCAAAGCCAACGTGAGCAGCAGCTGATGGGAAAGCTTGCCTCTTATCTCCCGCTTTATCTGTAGCCTATTCCCTCTCTTACTACTGGATCTCCATATCACTCTTTCCTTTTGGTGTTACCCTCCTAATTCCCTGCAGCAATGTTAATGCAGTCATTTCACCATCACTTCCTGAGGCAGCTGTGTAGGGAGATGTTTCATTTATATTTCCAGACACTTTAAGCACTTTCAGCCTGGATGTTACGGATTTACCTCACAAGAGCCTATAAGCACATATATCCTGGCACCTTAGACTTCACCCTTCATGAATCTACAAACCCCCCAAACTGCACTACAAGTGTGCTGGCTGTCCCAGCTGCCACTTCTCCCTAAAGTACTGTACTGTGTACTGTACACACGCTGTATTTTTACAAACGATGGGTCCGTCAGACCCTCCCACGGGGCAGTCGTTCTGCCTTCAGTAGCACATGAGTACAAGCTGTTGGCACACTGATAAGATCCACCGAGCGGATCAATCAAAAACAGTCTTATCAGTCTGCTGACAGCCTGTGCTCACGTGCTACTGTCGGCAGAACGACCGCCCCGCGGGAGGATCTGACGGACCTATCGTTTGTAAAAATACGGCGAGTGTACGCGCCTTTACTTTCCTTTCCATCATAGATAGCTACAGGTACCCCTCAGTATTAAGTAGCTAGAGGTGTCCCCCAAGTATTAGGTAGCTAGAGGAACCTCAGTATTAAGTAGCTAGAGGTGCCCCCAAGTATTAGGTAGCTAGAGGAACCTCAGTATTAAGTAGCTAGAGGTGCCCCCAAGTATTAAGTATCTAGAGGAACCTCAGTATTAAGTAGCTAGAGGTGCCCCCAAGTATTAAGTAGCTAGAGGAACCTCAGTATTAAGTAGCTAGGGGTGCCCCCAAGTATTAGGTAGCTGGAGGAACCTCAGTATTAAGTATCTAGAGGTGACCCCAAGTATTAGGTAGCTGGAGAAACCTCAGTATTAAGTATCTAGAGGTGACCCCAAGTATTAGGTAGCTGGAGGAACCTCAGTACTAAGTAGCTAGAGGTGTCCCCCAAGTATTAAGTAGCTAGAGGAACCTCAGTATTAAGTATCTAGAGGTGACCCCAAGTATTAGGTAGCTGGAGGAACCTCAGTACTAAGTAGCTAGAGGTGTCCCCCAAGTATTAAGTAGCTAGAGGAACCTCAGTATTAAGTAGCTAGAGGTGCCCCCAAGTATTAGGTAGCTGGAGGATCCTCAGTATTAAGTATCTAGAGGTGACCCCAAGTATTAGGTAGCTAGAAGAAACTCAGTATTAAGTAGCTATAGGTGCCCCCCAAGTATTAACTAGCTAGAGGAACCTCAGTATTAAGTAGCTAGTGGTGCCCCCAAGTACTAGGTAGCTAGAGGAACCTCAGTATTAAGTAGCTGGAGGTGCCCCCAAGTATTAAGTAGCTGGAGGATCCTCAGTATTAAATTCTGAAGAGAGTCTAAATCCACGTTTTTATGTTAAGCACTTTAGCTAGTGATAAAACGCTGCATCCTCGCGGCAAAACGAGGGGTTTATAACCTCCAAATCCCCTGTGATAAGTCCGGGGAGCACTTCCTGCTTGAGGCAGAGCTTAGGGCTGTAGCTCTGCCTCTTGGCGTGTCAATCCCCCGCTGATCGCCACCTCTCCCCGCCCCTCTCAAGCTTCCTTCACTGAGAGGGGCGGGGGAGAGGCGGAGATCCGTGAGTAGATTGACTCCAGTAGAGGCAGAGCTGCAGCTGACAGCTCTGCCTCCCCCGGGCAGCAAAATCCACGACCAAGAAAGTCATGGATTTTGCACAGGGGATTTGGGGGTATAAACCCCTCGTTTTGCCGCGGGGATGCAGCGGTTTAGCATGAGCTATAGTGCTTTACATAAATAGAAGTAAAAAATGTGGATTTAGACTGGCTTCAGAGTCTCTTAAAGTAGCTGGAAGTGCCCCTGACTAAATGGAAATCTGGTCAGTGGAATGCTGAGAGCAGGGTAACTTCTCATTTACACTCTCATGAGGACTCTGCATAGGGCACTAGGCTAGCGCTGCCATAGAGGGAAAGGGGGCAATTGCACCAGGGCCCCCTACCTCTGCAGGGGCCCCACACTGCCAAAGCTGCCAAAAGCTGTTCTCCTCCCTTGCACTGCTCCTCGGGGCCCTTGCATGTGAAGCAGCAGTAATTACTTACCTGTCCTGGGGGGCGGCAGCTGCACAGTCAGGGCACTCTAAGCACACTGTCCCCCTCCTTCTCTATGACCCGGCGTGTGTTACGTGTAAACAAAGGGAAAGAGGAGGACAGAGTGCCGCCGCCCACCGGGACAGGTGAGTAATTACTGCTGCTGCTTCACATGCAAGGGCCCCGAGGAGCAGTGGGGTAATGGCCGCAAGGGGCCCCCACTTCAGTTTGCTCCAGGGCCCCTTAAACTGGCCCTGATAGTGAAGGAGGGATGGAGGCACTCAGGGAGAGGCGTGAGCCGCCTTTGGATTAATAGGGCGCCTATAGGCACGTGTCTACAGTGCCTTATGGTAAATCTGGCATTGCACCACCAGTGAGCCTTCACAGGCATGGGGGAGGAGAGACACTACGCTTGGGGAGGGGGGGCACCGACCAGGGGTCTGTCAATTATTGCTATATCAAACCAGTTACCGCCATGAACCCGATCAACCCTTGCAATTTTTCCACCATTCCTGAATGATCTATTCCACATATTTGTCCGGATATCAATCGTGTGGCCATGTTATGGCATCAATTCCCTTCTAATTCGATAAAATGATAGAATCGGAAAGGTTGATTGGGCCACTATATCAAGTAATGTATGGGAACCCTAATGCCTTGTACACACACGTTACTATTCACTCCTGAACAATGAATGATCAGATCAATATGATTAGATTGTCTGCTGAGTAGTAGATGTAACACGTTTCTGCAGATCAGTTGTAAATAACCGATAAGGGAACATTCTACTGCTCATAAAGCCATTGGCTGTGCTTGTATGTATCGATTGGTCCAACACATGTCCAACTTCTGCTTGCCCTGATCCTCTGGTTCCTTGATGTGGTTTCCTAACACAGCACTCGTCTGACTATCTCCTGTCACATAACATGGTATTCAGCGCTGGGGTCACTGGACCGAAAATAACCTTTAAACTGCATAGACACGCAAGACCTAGGCAGCCTATAACGAACGACCAGCTCAGTCAATAATCCGGCATGTGTACTGCAGCCCCCGACAAACGATAACAACTTGACTAGCGATTCACCTGGCGGACCAACTTAGCCAAGGGACGACTGATTGCTTTGTCTGCGCCCCTCCTGTCATGTGACGTCATTGGGTCCTGATCCCTGATGGGCAACATCAGTCTTCACATATGCATGGGCCTTTAGAAGTCACCAGGTTATGGCAACTGTGGTTAGATAAAGCCTGTTTAGGAGGGTAATGGGCCCTTGATTGACATGGACCCTCTTATGATGTCTTAGCTATCGAAATATTGACTATTTTCTCGCTATTCTTTTAATTCCTGACATTTTGTGCCTGGGCGCCTTCAGTTGGTGCTTTTGAGCTACCTTTACACCCTACCTGTTATTCTCTTGTAGATCCTGATGGTGGGGGGGGGGGGGGGGTTCTCTATTTCAGTTCCCCTCTATAAATCTGCCTATTCGGGAAGCAGTGTCATCTCAGGCCTGAACTGGTCGGATTGCGATGTTCCCATGAACACAATATACAATCAGCCTTGCTTGTTATGTTATCTTGTTCATTTTGTGTTTAATGTTCTGGCATATTTGTTGTGTACAGTTATTACCATCATCTTGGCTGCATGATGTTATATTTGCATTATGTTCACTCTTTCTTGTTATGCTACTTTCAATAAAAGCCTTTACAAACTAAGAAGTAACCTGGCTAGTAATATATAGCACCCCTCATGGGATAATCGAGTCAGACATGTACATAGCAAGGGATTGACTTTGCTACTGACTGGCCGCTAGTCATGGTTTGTATTATCCACAGGGAGAGAAATGGTAAGTGCTGCTCAGGCCAAGCAGCACCTAACTTATATATGGCTGCAGGCAGGGGCGTAACTAGGAATGACTGGGCCCCCCTGCGAAAATTTGGATGGCTCCCCTCCGGGGCCCACTCAGGGCCGTTTTGGGGGGCAGGAGGGGTCGCAGCATGAGGCGGGGAGTGGGGCCACTCCCTCACTTCAGGCTCCCCCCTCGGCACACTCCCCTCCTGATAAACAGGAAGTAGCGTGTAGCACTTAGAGATCGGACCTCAGTGGTGGAATACAGAGGTATGCCTGTGTTCCCACCGCTGCTGCTGCTACCTATTTAATGCAGTAGGGAAGTGCGCTGAGGGGAGAGACCAGGGGGGGGGGAATGGCTCCTCCTCACCATCAATGCTCTCCCCTCATGCTGCGACCCCTCCTGCCCTCCGAAACGGCCCTGAGCGCCCCTCGCAGGTGCAAGTGCTGCAGCCCCTATTGTTATGCCACTGGCTGCAGAAAATGTAATACTTTTCCAGCACAAATACAGCTGAGAACCAAATGCAAGAGAGACATCGGCTCCACATATTGAGCTACATTGTGGCAGGGATGCACCACGCAGGCTGCCTGATGCCCTTTCCAAATCTCTCAGGACAGGAGTTACCCGATATATTGGGAACAAGTATGCTAAGGGACTTGGGAGCTACTGTTCCCAATCAGATTCCAGAAAAGGGAGAAATCACATTGGTTTGTATAGCAACCAATAGGAGACCCCAGCGACAAATGCTGTTGCCGGGGTTTCTCTAGTCTGCGCATGGTACAGGTAGCCCCGGCAAAAAGCATCTTTACATTTTGTATTTAACTCATAGTATTGACATTTTATGAAGCACTTAACAGTATTATAGTCCTCTCACTAGAGACCCGGCCGTACACATGCCACAAGAAATTCAGCTGAGGCAGCCAATAACGACCCCACTGCTGAGAATCCAGCGCATGCACAGCAGCCTCAGATGCCCCTCCCCCCACCGCTCAGCTGGTGGGCCATCCTGGCGGATCACTTCGGCCAAGTGAAGGGGCGTACCCCGCATGTGATGTCACTGTCCTGCTCCGCCCCTCTACATACAACAGATCTGCTCAGCCTCTGCCCTGCAATATCGCTGAGTGATCGGATCCCAGTCAGGTAACATTAATTGAGCCTGTGTACAGGTCTTATCTGTTCCTCAGAGGGCCCCACAATCTAAACCCTACTATTATATGTCCATAATAGTTTAAAGCTGGGCCAGATTTACCATAAGGCATATAGGCACATGCCTACAGGCGCCTGATGATGGCGAGGTGGTTCACTCCCCTCCCCTAGTGCCTTCTTCCCTATGCAAAGTCCTGATAAGGTTACTCCTCCAACTCTCTGCATTCCACTGACGAGATCTCCCTGCAGTCGGGGGCACCACTACAGTAGTTACTTAATACTGAGGATAGCTCTGGCTTCCTAATGCTAAGGGACACGTGTAGCTACCTATGACAGGCAAGGGAAGTAAAGGAGGCATGACAGCTGGGACAGCCGGCACAGCCAGCACCCGGCAGTTCAGCAGAGTTTGTACATTCATGGAGGGTGAAGTGTAATGATCCAGGACATCTGTGCCTAAAGGCTCCTGTGTGTAACGATTGGTGTCAACACGCAGAGAGAGAATCTGATTATTGGTGATCTGCAGAATCACCAGCAATGCAGATATACACCAGATTATGGATGATCTGCAGAATCACCAATAATCCAGGTATGTCTAACCTCTGGACACCTGAGATATGAGTGTTTGGTGTAACAGTAGCACTTTGAGTGAGAACCACCAGAGGAGCTGGAGGTTAGAAGAAGAAAGGAATTCACCCCAGACTGTGGGGGAATCCCTATAGGCTAAAGGCTCCCTAGGAGAGGGGCCTAGGCTTGGTTGCAGGATGCCCTGCTGCTAAGATGAACAGACTTGCCCTAACTGGATGTGAGATCCTAGAACTCAACACCCTAGAGGCGGGCTAAGGTAATACAAGTACACAGTGCTAGTCTTCTTGGGTGTGAGGTCCGTAGTGTCAACACCCTGGAACTAGTCTATAGCATAACATAGCATTGACACAGTATCCTAGGCTTGGGTGTGAGGTCCGTAGTCACAACACCCTGGAACTAGTCTATAGCATAACATAGCATTGACACAGTATCCTAGGCTTGGGTGTGAGATCCGTAGTTACAACACCCTGGAACTAGTCTATAGCATAACATAGTGTGCCAACACGTAAAGCATTCGCAACGGCAGACAATGTGAGACTGAGGGACGAGTGGTTATATAGTGTAGCGCTGATCAGCGCCGCCCAGTCCCCTCCAGCCAATCCGCATACATCCTGGGATCAGCTGACCAAGGGAGTCAGCTGATCCCTCTCTGCTTCCCATAAAGCTTCTGTCTCTCCGCGCGCGCGTATATTCCTCAGCCTATGTGCACAGGAAGGCTGTACCACATCAGACACATGTCGCCGCGCGTAAACCGCCGGACTGGACGCAGAAACAGCCGCCACGCCGTCAGAGCACGCGGCGGCTACTCCGCAATCCTTCACACTGTGATGTAAATCTGGACCTGGTTTAACTACTTTAGCCTTTTGGACGTTTCTATTATGTCCAAAAGGCTGCTGCTGCGGTGCTGCGCGCTCCCGGACGTGAGCATAGATCCTATTCATTGATCTAAGTCCCCGGTACAAGGACCGACTGCTTCTTTCAGAAGCCGCGATCTTTCTGAAGAGAGAAAAAAAAAAGTTTCCCATCCCCTATACTTCCTGGAAGTGGGCGCTCGCTTCCAGGACTAAAAATAAAAAAAATAACTGTGGCCATCTTGTGGCCAAATAGTAAAACTACATCTACATACATTTTTTCTTATTAAATAAACACACATTATTACATTTAAAATTAATTGTTTGCCTCCCACACCAAAAATTACTAAAAAATTTGAAAATTTTGTTAAACAAAAAACCCCCCCAAATAGTTACCTACCAGTCTGAACTTTTTTTAATATGCATATGAAGAGGGTATATTACTAATATTTTTTTAAATTATAAGCTTGTAAATAGTGATGGACGCAAAACTGAAAAAATGCACCTTTATTTCCAAATAAAATATTGGCTCCACACATTGTGATAGGGACAGAATTTAAATGGTATAATAACCGGGACAAATGGGCAAATAAAATACATAGGTTATAATTATGGTAGCATGTATTATTTTAAAGCTATAATGGCCAAAAAAATTGCACTTTTGGCGTTGCACTTTTGGGGTACTATATAATAAATGTGATTACTATTATACAGACAGTCTTTCGTGTCTGCTTTATGGAGGTAAGTCCACCGCTTCCTCCAAGCACATTTTAAAGGTTTTATCCACTTTTATCCTGCTGGCGCCTTTGTTCTCCTACTGCTATACCGTGTCCACCCCTGGTGAAGGGGGGGATCTACCCCTTTTTTTCTCATCTACAGAGAGCGACTTCTTAGCCCTGAGTGAGGACAGGTCTAATCTCCTCACCTGCCTATACAATGATTGCCTGTGTGGTAACCCACGTTTGTGAGTATATTCTTCTCACTGATTTGCCTTACTAATTTTATGCTGAACATACTACACTATATTGGGCTCTCGGTTTCTCTAACTTTATGTCTTTTTATTGAAATAAATGTATTTGGGCGTAATTTTACTATTTGACCACAAGATGTCCTCACTCATTACTGTCGTGAGAGTACTAATAGTATGCACACAGGAAGTAATGCGGCGTGTGTAACTAAGTTTTTGTTACTATGACCGCAGGCATCTCATTGATGTGGCCGATCAATGACCCGGGGACTTAGATCGATGAAGGAGAACTGCGGACAGGAATAGTCTTCCCCCAAGGCGTAGATATACTGCCGCCAACGTGGCTACTGGTTGGTTAATAGGCAGAGTAAGTGAGGTATGGTCCGTGATAGTTGTGGGGCAGATCTGCTGACAACATCAACAAATGTTGATTCAGGTAATAATGACTGCACATGGTTTATTGCAAGTTTTCAAAACTTTGTTTCTTCTTCAGGCGTGATACAGAACTGGATGAGAACCGTATGGCATGGATTCTAGTTTTATGTCATTCCTGCTGAAGAAACTTAAAATTTGAAAGTTTTCAAAAAAACTATGTACACTTGTACAGATTACAGATATAACCTGAATCAACATGTCCTCATAGGCAGTATTTACCTATCAGAGCAGACCCGGAGAGCAGCGCTGCAAGCGGATGTGGCGTGGATTTGTGCATAGTTGGCCAGTCTAGCAGTAACCAATACATCTGGTGAGTCTGTTTCTATTGGGTGTCTATGGTGGAGGTCGCTGCTGAAAGTATTGCAAGACACAGGAAATAGAAAGGTGGTTTTGGAGACTTGAGAACAACTAAGATATAAGGATGTGCGCTTAAGAACAATATATTGACTTTAGAAAGGCTTACCAAGTCTGGTGACAGCGCACTCTGTGGGACATTACTGTCTTTGCTATTTACCTCTGCTATAGCGCTTTGATATGTTTTAAGAGTTTCTGTGCATACCTTCCCCTTCGACCTCCAAAGTACAATCAGCCAATGGAAAGCCCTGAGGGTGGACAGATTGAGCCTGCAGGATCAGTTACCCTGTGATGTCGGTAAGCTGCTTAGCTGACTGACAGACTTTAACTTTCACTTTCAGCTCATTCAGGTTGGAGACAGCAGCCATAGCTTCTGCCACACTTGGGTTACCATGGTAGGATGTACATGTGACAACTATCCGCTGTGACATACGATCTGCCACAAGGAGTCATGGATAATGAAAGTGGCAGTTTAGTAAAGACTGAACTGATATAAATTTTTTGATCTTTTTGTTTGTGCTTTAAGTAAGAAATCTTTTTGGTCCATTGTAGCCCCTTATGCTGGGAATACACGGTTCATTTTTTAGCAGATTAGATGGGTCGATAGATAATTTTCGACATGTCTGATCTCCCTTTCGATTTTTTTGCCGCTCGATTACTGATAGAAGTGAATGGAAAAAGATAAGAAAAGAGAGCGGAAGATAAGAGAATCCACTGCAGAATCGAGCCGCAAAAACGCTCGAGAGCAGAAACGCACGGCAGAAACGCACGGCGGAAACAAACCGTGTATTCCCAGCATTACATACTCTTGGGAGTTGTGGTCCACCATGATCTTGCTGGGTAATCTGTATGTCCTTTATGGCAAGGAAAATGCTTTAAAGCAAACCTGAACTGAAAATGAAAAGTCAATATAAACATGCACAGATCACAATTACCTCCAGTCCCGTGTGGTCTACTCCTCAATCTCTTTCTCCTCTCCTGCGTCCTGTTTGTCCATTGTGATCAATGGAATTCTCCGTCCTCCATTCTGAAAATGGCCATTACCCCATAACAGCTTTCCGGTCATCAGACTGTTACACTGTAATATCACCCACTTTGGCCATAGGGAAACATGGACATTTCAGTTCTGAGACAAAATCTCGTCAGAACTGGAAGGGATCGTTGTTAGGAGAGAATGGTGAGCTTCTGAGAGGAACTGACAAAGAAGTAAGTATGTAATATTCATGTGGAGGTGCATCGTGTGTTTATTTGAAATCATTTTACTCGGTCCATGCTCACTTTATTTAGGCCAGATAAGACAGAAGGCTGCCGGCGTCCATCCTGTCGCTTACCAGCGGGATCCATCGTGTCACTGTATTGAGATGAAGGTTCATCTCAATACGTTTACTGTCGATTGCGCAAGCACTATGGTCAATCAGATTTTCCAAGTCGCTGCGTGTAGCTTCTAGCGTCATCCACATTTGCGGTTACGTATCTCCCTACGAGAGTCTCACAACACGAAGACAAATCAACCGGATATAATGCCAAATGCTCTTTTGCTCAATAGCAGGGAAACTATTAGCTATGGCGAAATGAGCTGCTGACAGCCGGCCATATCAACTGGCCACTAGTTGACCTAAGCCCGTGTAAAAATGGCTCTAGCTCTGTCACCACCGCATGTCAGCGGAGAGAGATAACTACTTACTTATCAGATGTACTGTATTATCCACCTTTTGATTTCAGTCAGTTTTATAAATAAAGAGAATTCTGTTCCTGGCATTTTCCATCTTGCTTCCCTGAGACTGAAGCCAATCCTGATGTCAGTTCCCCCCTTACTTTCTGTTTCTCTTACACACTGCACGATCACAGCTAGCTTGCTTTGTAAACACGTCAGCACAGCCAGCGTAGATCAGATTTCAGCTTCATACTGAACTGCCCCCAGCCAATCAGTGAGGAGCAGGAATGTGGGAGGAATGATGACAAGCTTCCTTCTCGTCAGGCAGGGTGAGGCTGCAGGATGCATTATAAACACAGCGGGTAAATGGAATTTGATTTTGTGGTTGACAATCCCTCTTTAAGCAGCCCTTAAAATATGCAGAATGGTCAGTGTAGCAGAGGGGTTATCTCTATTATTTGGATATTACAATTGACAAATTCTTTAGGAGCTTTTCAAACTGCCATATGTCAGAATTTAGCATTACAGCACACGTCACCATTCCCGGTGGAAAGGCACAGACTAGGCACAGCTACATTATCTGGACACATTTTGTTCTTTAGTTTAATCTGCTATCTGTGACGTAGTCACGCTTATCCTGCCAATCAATACATTCTAATCAGTTTCATGCAGTTTATCAACCAAAAACCAACAATAAATGTTTATTGAACAGAAGAATAAAGCCCAGCACACACTTTCCATTATGGAGGGGACCCCGGGAGACTGGCGTGGAGCGGCGCTGCGGCGAGGGACGCATAGGAGCAGTGGCGTTCCTACAATAGGGCGGCATGGGGCGCCCCGCACTGGGTGTTGGGCGCCCCAGGGGGTGTCATCAAGGCCTCCCACAGAGGCCTGTGCCGGACAGGAGGGGGGACGCAACACAGAATGGAGAGGTGGCAGGGAAATCGGCGGGGAGGGGGGCCGGACCCCCCACCTCCCTCACCTGGGTCCCCTCCTTCTGGCGCTTCCCCCTCCTAATTAGTAGCAGCGGCCGGGCAGGAGCGGGCGGAGAGGACTTACTCACCTCCTTCCTGCGTTCCAGGCGATGGCGCACAGCGTCATCGTCACGTGACGCTGGTCTCCGCCTTCTCCACCGCCCACTGTGCTTCTTAATTGGCGGAAGCGCAGTGAGTGACAGAGAAGTCGGAGAGCAGCGTCACGTGAGGATGACGCTGTGTGCCATTGCCAGGAGCAGGTAAGTCCTCTCTGCCCGCTCCTGCCCGCTGCTGCTAATTAGAAGGGGGAAGCGCCAGAAGGAGGGGACCTAGGTGAGGGAGGTGGGGGGTCCGGCCCCCCTCCCTGCCACCCCTCCTTCCAAGTTTCCCCCATACCGGGGGCAACTTTACTAGCTATTCTGGGGGCAACTTTACTAGCTATTCTGGGGGCAACTATATTACCTACACTGGGGGCAACTATATTACCTACTACTCTGGGGGCAACTATATTACCTACACTGGGGGCAACTATACTAGCTATTCTGGGGGTAACTATACTAGCTATTCTGGTGGCAACTTTACTAGCTATTCTGGGGGCAACTATATTACCTACTCTGGGGGCAACTATATTACCTACACTGGGGGCAACTATATTACCTACTCTGTGGGCAACTATATTACCTACACTGGGGGCAACTATACTAGCTATTCTGGGGGTAACTATACTAGCTATTCTGGGGGCAACTATATTACCTACACTGGGGGCAACTATATTACCTACACTGGGTGCAACTATATTACCTACACTGGGGGCAACTATATTACCTACACTGGGGGCAACTATATTACCTACTCTGTGGGCAACTATATTACCTACACTGGGGGCAACTATACTAGCTATTCTGGGGGTAACTATACTAGCTATTCTGGGGGCAACTATATTACCTACACTGGGGGCTACTATATTACCTACACTGGGGGCAACTATAATAGCTATTCTGGGGGTTAACTATACTACGGTAGCTATTCTGGGGGCAACCATATTACCTACACTGGGGGCAACTATATTACCTAAACTGGGGGCAACTATACTAGCTATTCTGGGAGTAACTATACTAGCTATTCTGGGGGCAACTATTATACCTACACTGGGGGCAACTATATTACCTACACTGGGGGCAACTATATTACCTACACTGGGGGCAACTATATTACCTACTCTGGGGGCAACTATACTACGTACACTGGGGGCAACTATACTAGCTACTCTGGGGGCAACTATATTACCTACTCTGGGGGCAACTATATTACCTACTCTGGGGGCAACTATATTACCTACACTGGGGGCAACTATACTAGCTATTCTGGGGGTAACTATACTAGCTATTCTGGGGGCAACTATATTACCTAAACTGGGTGCAACTATACTAGCTATTCTGGGGGTAACTATACTAGCTATTCTGGGGGTAACTATACTAGCTATTCTGGGGGCAACTATATTACCTAAACTGGGTGCAACTATACTAGCTATTCTGTATCAACTGTCCTGGCCAGGTCTGCTACATGATTGAAGTATTTTCTGGCCAGGTTGGCCACATGATTGCACGTATTTTCTGGGCAAAGCTGCCGACATGATTGCACGTATTTTCTGTGCAAAGCTGCCGACATGATTGCACATATTTTCTGTGCAAAGATGCCGACACGATTGCACATATTTTCTGGGCAAAGCTGCCGACACGATTGCACCTATTTTCTGTGCAAAGATGCCGACACGATTGCACCTATTTTCTGGGCAAAGCTGCCGACATGATTGCACGTATTTTCTGTGCAAAGATGCCGACACGATTGCACATATTTTCTGGGCAAAGATGCCGACACGATTGCACATATTTTCTGGGCAAAGCTGCCGACATGATTGCACGTATTTTCTGGGCAAAGCTGCCGACATGATTGCACGTATTTTCTGGGCAAAGCTGCCGACATGATTGCACGTGTTTTTTGGTCAAATCTGCCAACACGATTGAACGTGTTTTCTGGTCAAATCTGCTCACATTACGTGTATTTTCTTGAGAAAACCTGCACAAATATGTGAATTTTCTGGGGAAAGGGTCACCAAAACTTGGGCCCACTGTCCCGAGGTGAGAATAATATTGAGGCTGCCATATTTATCTCCTTTTAAGCAATACCAGTTGCCTGGCTGCCATGTTGGTCCTCTGCCTCTTATTCTTTCAACCACATACCCTGAACAAGCATGCAGCAGGTCAGGGGTTTCTGACAATATTGTCAGAACTGACAAGATTAGCTCCATGCTTGTTTCTGGTGTAATTCAGACAATACTGCAGCTAAATAGATCAGCAGGGCTGCCTATTGTTTAAAAGGAAATACATATGGCAGCCTTCATATCACTCTCATCCCGGGTTCACTTTAAATTAGTTAGCTCCACCCTCATCCGGTCATGGCCACGCCCGCTTAGCGCCGCAGGTTATAACCACACCCATTTTCTGTTAGCTACCTATATTGAGGCCAACTTTAGGGGAGGGAGCCTACACCTGGCATTACCCGTCGTGTCACGTTTAGCATGCCACAGTCGGTTTTTTTTTTTATGGCGGGGGGGGGGGGGGGGGGGGTCTTTTAATACCCAGCACCGGGTGTCAAATGCCCTAGGTACGCCACTGCATAGGAGGAAGCCCCCGCTAAGTAGATCTGATTTTTCCTTTAAGGGACTATGCTATTAGAAATACAGTTTTCATATCTCTTGCAGGCGTTTCACAGAAATCCCTTTTCGAAGAGTCAGTCAGTCACATGACCCAGACATCTGCGCACAAAATATACATCTACCAGCAGAGTGGTTTTCTCACCTGGCCACACTCACCGCCTCCTTGTGCCACCTCTCGCAGAGTGATCACCGCCTCCTTGTGCCACCTATCGCAGAGTCATCACCGCCTCCTTGTGCCACCTCTCGCAGAGTCATCACCGCCTCCTTGTGCCACCTCTCGCAGAGTCATCACCGCCTCCTTGTGCCACCTCTCGCAGAGTCATCACCGCCTCCTTGTGCCACCTCTCGCAGAGTCATCACCGCCTCCTTGTGCCACCTCTCGCAGAGTCATCACCGCCTCCTTGTGCCACTTCTCGCAGAGTCATCACCGCCTCCTTGTGCCACCTCTCGCAGAGTCATCACCGCCTCCTTGTGCCACCTCTTGCAGAGTCATCACCGCCTCCTTGTGCCACCTCTCACAGAGTCATCACCGCCTCCTTGTGCCACCTCTCGCAGAGTCATCACCGCCTCCTTGTGCCACCTCTCGCAGAGTCATCACCGCCTCCTTGTGCCACCTCTCGCAGAGTCATCACCGCCTCCTTGTGCCACCTCTCGCAGAGTAATCACCGCCTCCTTGTGCCACTTCTCGCAGAGTCATCACCGCCTCCTTGTGCCACTTCTCGCAGAGTCATCACCGCCTCCTTGTGCCACCTCTCGCAGAGTCATCACCGCCTCCTTGTGCCACCTCTCGCAGAGTCATCACCGCCTCCTTGTGCCACCTCTCGCAGAGTCATCACCGCCTCCTTGTGCCACCTCTCGCAGAGTAATCACCGCCTCCTTGTGCCACCTCTCGCAGAGTCATCACCGCCTCCTTGTGCCACTTCTCGCAGAGTCATCACCGCCTCCTTGTGCCACCTCTCGCAGAGTCATCACCGCCTCCGTGTGCCACCGCTCACAGAGTCATCACCGCCTCCTTGTGCCACCTCTGACAGAGTCATCACCGCCTCCTTGTGCCACCTCTCGCAGAGTCATCACCGCCTCCTTGTGCCACCTCTCACAGAGTCATCACCGCCTTCTTGTGCCACCTCTCGCAGAGTCATCACCGCCTCCTTGTGCCACCTCTCACAGTCATCACCGCCTCCTTGTGCCACCTCTCGCAGAGTCATCACCGCCTCCTTGTGCCACCTCTCGCAGAGTCATCACCGCCTCCTTGTGCCACCTCTCACAGAGTCATCACCGCCTCCTTGTGCCACCTCTCGCAGAGTCATCACCGCCTCCTTGTGCCACCTCTCGCAGAGTCATCACCGCCTCCTTGTGCCACCTCTCGCAGAGTCATCACCGCCTCCTTGTGCCACTTCTCGCAGAGTCATCACCGCCTCCTTGTGCCACCTCTCGCAGAGTCATCACCGCCTCCTTGTGCCACCTCTCGCAGAGTAATCACCGCCTCCTTGTGCCACTTCTCGCAGAGTCATCACCGCCTCCTTGTGCCACTTCTCGCAGAGTCATCACTGCCTCCTTGTGCCACCTCTCGCAGAGTCATCACCGCCTCCTTGTGCCACCTCTCGCAGAGTCATCACCGCCTCCTTGTGCCACCTCTCGCAGAGTCATCACCGCCTCCTTGTGCCACCTCTCGCAGAGTAATCACCGCCTCCTTGTGCCACCTCTCGCAGAGTCATCACCGCCTCCTTGTGCCACTTCTCGCAGAGTCATCACCGCCTCCTTGTGCCACCTCTCGCAGAGTCATCACCGCCTCCGTGTGCCACCGCTCGCAGAGTCATCACCGCCTCCTTGTGCCACCTCTGACAGAGTCATCACCGCCTCCTTGTGCCACCTCTCGCAGAGTCATCACCGCCTCCTTGTGCCACCTCTCACAGAGTCATCACCGCCTTCTTGTGCCACCTCTCGCAGAGTCATCACCGCCTCCTTGTGCCACCTCTCACAGTCATCACCGCCTCCTTGTGCCACCTCTCGCAGAGTCATCACCGCCTCCTTGTGCCACCTCTCGCAGAGTCATCACCGCCTCCTTGTGCCACCTCTCGCAGAGTCATCACCGCCTCCTTGTGCCACTTCTCGCAGAGTCATCACCGCCTCCTTGTGCCACCTCTCGCAGAGTCATCACCGCCTCCTTGTGCCACCTCTCGCAGAGTCATCACCGCCTCCTTGTGCCACCTCTCGCAGAGTCATCACCGCCTCCTTGTGCCACCTCTCACAGAGTCATCACCGCCTCCTTGTGCCACCTCTCACAGAGTCATCACCGCCTCCTTGTGCCACCTCTCGCAGAGTCATCACCGCCTCCTTGTGCCACCTCTCGCAGAGTCATCACCGCCTCCTTGTGCCACCTCTCACAGAGTCATCACCGCCTCCTTGTGCCACCTCTCACAGAGTCATCACCGCCTCCTTGTGCCACCTCTCACAGAGTCATCACCGCCTCCTTGTGCCACCTCTCGCAGAGTCATCACCGCCTCCTTGTGCCACCTCTCGCAGAGTCATCACCGCCTCCTTGTGCCACCTCTCGCAGAGTCATCACCGCCTCCTTGTGCCACCTCTCGCAGAGTCATCACCGCCTCCTTGTGCCACCTCTCGCAGAGTCATCACCGCCTCCTTGTGCCACCTCTCGCAGAGTCATCACCGCCTCCTTGTGCCACCTCTCGCAGAGTCATCACCGCCTCCTTGTGCCACCTCTCGCAGAGTCATCACCGCCTCCTTGTGCCACCTCTCACAGAGTCATCACCGCCTCCTTGTGCCACCTCTCGCAGAGTCATCACCGCCTCCTTGTGCCACTTCTCGCAGAGTCATCACCGCCTCCTTGTGCCACCTCTCACAGAGTCATCACCGCCTCCTTGTGCCACCTCTCACAGAGTCATCACCGCCTCCTTGTGCCACCTCTCGCAGAGTCATCACCGCCTCCTTGTGCCACCTCTCGCAGAGTCATCACCGCCTCCTTGTGCCACCTCTCACAGAGTCATCATAGAAAGAAACAAACTTCATCAGTTCTGAGAGTTTTGGGGGATTCTTTGTCTCTTATGCAAAAGTTTCCACTTGTCCTATCTACCAATGAAAACAAAACACTCAGCTGTGATCTGTCACTGTGAATTAGGACTGAGGTGAGAGACTCAAACACAGAGATGAGATGTTAGGAGGACAGCACAGAAATACTGCGAGAGTGTACATAGAAACATTGTTCCCAACTGTCCCTCTTTCGGAGATGGGGGGGGGGGGGGGACAGTCCCTCTTTGGGAGCCCTGTCCCTCTGTCCTTCTTTCCTCCTCATTTGTCCCTCTTTCAGGACTCTGTCCCTCTTTCTATGTAAATATATATATTGTGTTTATAGTTTATATACAGTATATGTGTTTGATTGACTTTAATTTTATTCCCATCCTTTAAATTGATATATTACAAATTTTAAAATGTTAATATGAAGGAAAATGAACCAGGATAGAAAGGACCGGTGTGGTTTGAATTATAAACCAACATTTTTCTTATGAAATCTTTATGGTATGCATGACTAGGGGTGTGATGGGGGCGTGATCAGGGGTGTGGCAGGGGCATGGCTTAAGTGTCCCTCTTTCTCATCTCGAAAAGTTGGGAGGTATGGGAACATGCAGGAATGAGTGACTGGATGTCTCCATCTCACCTTATCAGCTGCCTCCGGAAACAGGCGCCGGTGGGCGCGCAACTCGCGGCGCACGTCTCTGAACGTTCTCGCGTGGACAGGTTTCCTCTAATGTTGCTAAGCAACATGGGCGTGGTAGATGCTCAGCATACGCTCTCCAGTGCTGACGTTGACCAGGAATTCATTGACTATTGCTCCCAGCCCTTGTTCCGCCACCCCCCGCCCCAACGCACAGCTGTAGGGATTCGGATGCGTACTGCAGCATGCCGCCCAACCAGTAGCGTAGCAATAGGGGGTGCAGAGGTAGTGACCGCATCGGGGCCCTTGGGCCAGAGGGGCCCCGTGGGGCCCACCCTCAGCCACAGTATTAGCTCTTTATTGGTCCTGTGCTGGTAATGATCACTTCTATAGATGCTTAGAATGATAATTATCAGTAACAAGCTGCTCCCCATCCCCTTCTTCCATCTCTGACACTGCGGTTGTCCTTTATTGGCTTTGGCGAATCGTATCAATTGTTATGCATAGCATGCTTTGGGGCCCCAATGCAAAACTTGCACCGGGGCCCATATTTTCTTAGCTATGCCACTGCGTCCAACTCACAAGCCTATTTACGGAATAGGCTGCATTTTCCCGCTTGAATCACATGTGGGGAATCTGTACTAGTAGAAACCGGCTCTAAACCTAAAGCTTGTACACCCACTGATGTCGCTACTCGCTAGCTCCCCCTTCTGTGATCTGGCAGGATGGACCCCACAGTCTAATCTGTTCCCTGTGCGAACTGAATGCCTAGTACACACCATGCAATATTCCTGTCAGATTCATGGGAAATTTCCCGTCGTTCGATCATTTCCAGCATGTCTGATCTGCTTCCGATCGAGAAAAGGATAGATTTTGTGCAGTACTGATCTCAGAATGGGACAGGGATGTAAGTAAATGCACCACAGCCTGGTGCCGCCCATATGGCTGACGTTTCCTCTCTACGTCAGACAGGAAGCACACACGTCTGTCTTCATGCACCGGAAAACTGAGAACTGATGTCAGGTCCCTTTCAGACTGAGCTGTGCGTTTGGCGAACAGTTCAGCCTCCTGTCTGCCACCCACCAGTGCAATTCAGGTGCAAATGCAAGGGCAGCGCTCAGATCTCCCTCCTTGGAGGGGGGGGGGGGCGCCTGTACAGTGCTGGTACCGGGTGCTAATAAGCGCCCAGCCGGTGCAGGTGAGCAGCTGACAGGCGGTGGCGTTATTGGGTGGCAGGGGGCCGCGCTCAGATCTCACTCCTTGGGGGGGCGGTGCCTGTACAGCCCCGGTACCGGGCACTAACAAGCGCCCAGCCGGTGCAGGTGAGCAGCTGACAGGTGGTGGTGTTATTGGGTGGCAGAGGGTTGCGCTCAGATCTCCCTCCTTGGGGGGACAGTGCCTGTACAGCGCCGGTACCGGGCACTAACAAGCGCCCAGCCGGTGCAGGTGAGCAGCTGACAGGTGGTGGTGTTATTGGGTGGCAGGGGGCCGCGCTCAGATCTCACTCCTTGAGGGGGCGGTGTCTGTACAGCACCGGTACCGGGCACTAACAAGCGCCCAGCCGGTGCAGTGAGCAGCTGACAGGTGGTGGTGTTATTGGGTGGCAGGGGGCCGCGCTCAGATCTCACTCCTTGGCGGGCGGTGCCTGTACAGCGCTGGTACCGGGCACTAACAAGCGCCCAGCAGGTGAGCAGCTGACAGGTGGTGGTGTTATTAGGTGGCAGGGGGCCGCACTCAGATCTCACTCCTTGGGGGGGCGGTGCCTGTACAGCGCCGGTACCGGGCACTAACAAGCGCCCAGCCGGTGCAGTGAGCAGCTGACAGGCGGTGGTGTTATTGGGTGGCAGAGGGCCGCGCTCAGATCTCCCTCCTTGGGGGGGCGGTGCCTGTACAGCGCCGGTACCGGGCACTAACAAGCGCCCAGCCGGTGCAGTGAGCAGCTGACAAGCGGTGGCGTTATTGGGTGGCAGGGGGCCGCGCTCAGATCTCCCTCCTTGGGGGGCGGTGCCTGTACAGCGCCGGTACCGGGCACTAACAAGCGCCCAGCCGGTGCAGGTGAGCAGCTGACAGGTGGTGGTGTTATTGGGTGGCAGGGGGCCGCGCTCAGATCTCACTCCTTGGGGGGGAGGTGCCTGTACAGCGCTGGTACCGGGCACTAACAAGCGCCCAGCCGGTGCAGGTGAGCAGCTGACAGACGGTGGTGTTATTGGGTGGCAGGGGGCCGCGCTCAGATCTCACTCCTTGGGGGGGCGGTGCCTGTACAGCGCCGGTACCGGGCACTAACAAGCGCCCAGCCGGTGCAGGTGAGCAGCTGACAGGTGGTGGTGTTATTGGGTGGCAGGGGGCCGTGCTCAGATCTCACTCCTTGGGGGGCGGTGCCTGTACAGCGCTGGTACCGGGCACTAACAAGCGCCCAGCCGGTGCAGGTGAGCAGCTGACAGGCGGTGGTGTTATTGGGTGGCAGGGGGCCGCGCTCAGATCTCACTCCTTGGGGGGGGCGCCTGTACAGCGCCGGTACCGGGTGCTAACAAGCGCTAAGCCGGTGCAGGTGAGCAGCTGACAGGTGGTGGTGTTATTGGGTGGCAGGGGGCCGCGCTCAGATCTCCCTCCTTGGGGGGCGGTGCCTGTACAGCGCCGGTACCGGGCACTAACAAGCGCCCAGCCGGTGCAGGTGAGCAGCTGACAGGTGGTGGTGTTATTGGGTGGCAGGGGGTCGCGCTCAGATCTCCCTCCTTGGGGGGGGCGGTGCCTGTACAGCGCCGGTACCGGGCACTAACAAGCGCCCAGCCGGTGCAGTGAGCAGCTGACAGGCGGTGGTGTTATTGGGTGGCAGGGGGCCGCGCTCATATCTCACTCCTGGGGGGGGGGGAAGGCGTTGCCTGTACAGCACCGGTACTGGGCACTAACAAGCGCCCAGCCGGTGCAGTGAGCAGCTGACAGGCGGTGGTGTTATTGGGTGGCAGGGGGCCGTGCTCAGATCTCACTCCTTGGGGGGGCGGTGCCTGTACAGCGCCGGTACCGGGCACTAACAAGCGCCCAGCCGGTGCAGGTGTGCAGCTGACAGGTGGTGGTGTTATTGGGTGGCAGGGGGCCGCGCTCAGATCTCCCTCCTTGAGGGGGCGGTGCCTGTACAGCGCCGGTACCGGGCACTAACAAGCGCCCAGCCGGTGCAGGTGAGCAGCTGACAGGCGGTGGTGTCATTGGGTGGCAGGGGGCCGCGCTCAGATCTCACTCCTTGGGGGGCGGTGCCTGTACAGCACCGGTACCAGGCACTAACAAGCGCCCAGCCGGTGCAGTGAGCAGCTGACAGGCGGTGGCATTATTGGGTGGCAGGGGGCCGCGCTCAGATCTCACTCCTTGGGGGGGGGCGCCTGTACAGCGCCGGTACCGGGCACTAACAAGCGCCCAGCCGGTGCAGGTGAGCAGCTGACAGGTGGTGGTGTTATTGGGTGGCAGGGGGCCGCGCTCAGATCTCACTCCTTGGGGGGCGGTGCCTGTACAGCACCGGTACCGGGCACTAACAAGCTCCCAGCCGGTGCAGTGAGCAGCTGACAGGCGGTGGCATTATTGGGTGGCAGGGGGCCGCGCTCAGATCTCACTCCTTGGGGGGCGGTGCCTGTACAGCACCGGTACCGGGCACTAACAAGCGCCCAGCCGGTGCAGGTGAGCAGCTGACAGGCGGTGGTGTTATTGGGTGGCAGGGGGCCGCGCTCAGATCTCACTCCTTGGGGGGCGGTGCCTGTACAGCACCGGTACCAGGCACTAACAAGCGCCCAGCCGGTGCAGTGAGCAGCTGACAGGCGGTGGCATTATTGGGTGGCAGGGGGCCGCGCTCAGATCTCACTCCTTGGGGGGGGGCGCCTGTACAGCGCCGGTACCGGGCACTAACAAGCGCCCAGCCGGTGCAGGTGAGCAGCTGACAGGTGGTGGTGTTATTGGGTGGCAGGGGGCCGCGCTCAGATCTCACTCCTTGGGGGGCGGTGCCTGTACAGCGCCGGTACCGGGTGCTAACAAGCGCCCAGCCGGTGCAGGTGAGCAGCTGACAGGCGGTGGCATTATTGGGTGGCAGGGGGCCGCGCTCAGATCTCACTCCTTAGGGGGCGGTGCCTGTACAGCACCGGTACTGGGCACTAACAAGCGCCCAGCCGGTGCAGTGAGCAGCTGACAGGCGGTGGCATTATTGGGTGGCAGGGGGCCGCGCTCAGATCTCCCTCCTTGGGGGGGGGCGGTGCCTGTACCGGGCACTAACAAGCGCCCAGCCGGTGCAGTGAGCAGCTGACAGGCGGTGGCATTATTGGGTGGCAGGGGGCCGCGCTCAGATCTCACTCCTGGGGGGGGGGGGGGGGCGCCTGTACAGCACCGGTACCGGGCACTAACAAGCGCCCAGCCGGTGCAGGTGAGCAGCTGACAGGTGGTGGTGTTATTGGGTGGCAGGGGGCCGTGCTCAGATCTCCCTCCTTGGGGGCGGTGCCTGTACAGCGCCGGTACCGGGCACTAACAAGCGCCCAGCCGGTGCAGTGAGCAGCTGACAGGCGGTGACTTCACCTCTTGTCAGCTGCCCGTGTGAAAGGGCCCTTAATCAATTGGCTTCTTAAAACTTGAGGCCTCTTTTACATTTAGACCCTTTTTTTGCGTTGTGTTACCCTTCCTCCACGCAGGGTAACACAACAGCAAAGAAAGTGTATGGGGTCTGGTACACTATCCACATCGTGCCGAAAACTTCCAATCCACGACTGAGCCACCACTAAGTCAACAGTGCATTACCACCAGATTTCCGTGCCAAACAAATGCATGTAAGTCAATGGGAGACATAGAAGCTTTAAATAAGTTGGCGGCGGTGGTGCGGCGCATTCGTGGAATGACACAAATACGAGAGGGAAGTCGGGAATCCCAGTGACATACTTCCTGTCCAGCAGGGAGAATGTCACCGGGCGAGGGGCGGTGAAGGGTGTGAGAGGGGTGTGAGAGGGGTGTGCGGGAGGGCTGCTATGTGTATGATCCTATTGGCGCACTCTGCCACATGGTCATATGAATCGATTTTATTGGCTGTGCGAGAAAGGCGGAGCATCACAGATCACATCAAACCGCAATACTTGCCTCCGGTGTACAACCGGCCTCAGTGAACAAACAGCAGTGAAGCACTGGGTGCAGCTCCTCTGGCTGGGGACACACTTGTCTGTTTTCTGTGTTATTCTGCAAACCACATGTGTATTTTACAGAATGCATACCTCCCAACTTTTTTAAAAGGAGAAAGAGGGACACGTAAGCCACACCCCTGCCACATCTCTAACCACGCCCCTGACACACCCCCAATCACGCACACTATAAAGATTTCATAAGAAATAATAATGTGGGCAACACGGTGCCGTAGTGGTTAGCTCTCTCGCCTTGCAGCGCTGGGTCCCTGGTTCAAATCCCAGCCAGGGCACTATCTGCAAAGAGTTTGTATGTTTTCTCCGGGCACTCGGGTTTCTTACTACATTCCAAAAACATATGGATAAGTTAATTGGCTCCCTCAAAAAAAAATTGGCCCTAGACTACAGAACACTAAATAATATAGACATATGGCAATGGTAGGGATTAGATTGTGAGCTCCTTTGAGGGACTGTTAGTGACAATATATATATATACACACTGTACAGCGCTGCGTAATATGTCGGTGCTATATAAATACTAAATAATAATAATAATTCAAACCACACTAGTGTTTTCTATCCTGGTTCATTTTCCTTCATATTAACAATTGAACAATATTTAACAATAAGAAATATATCAATTTAAAGGATGGGAATAAAGTTTAGAGTCAATCAAAAACATTTTTCAGCAAAGAAATACATATATTTACATAGAAAGAGGGACAAAGTCCTGAAAGAGGGAGAAATGAGGGGGAAAGAGGGACAGGGGGACAGGGCTCCCAAAGAGAGACAGTTAGCTATGTAGAAAGTGTGCACAGTGCTGCACTGCTGTCAGTTGTTCTGCTTGGCAGGTATCTCAAGGGCTCTGATTTATCTAGAGGAGTGGACAGTGGACTTGTATACACGCTGCACCTGCAGAGCTGGGAGAACGAGTCTGACCTCCATGGGTTAAGAGGAAACAATGCTGTCCAGTAATGGGTGGAGGAGCCAGCCTGTAGCAAGCTTTATTGCTGCTATTTACATTGTATGTCTGTGAAGGCCGATGTTAATGATGACAGTCATGCCACCCACAGAAGCCATTTCACTGAACAATGCAACAGAAAAACACACACATAGCAATTATGCTTCCGACAGCCTGTTCCATCAGTGCTGTTTACGTCACATGCAAAAATAAGAATGTTCAACAAGGTTGTATCGCTTTGCACGGCTTTCAACACCGATTAGGCAGAAATAGGCGTCTCGGGACTTGTTCATACTCGGGAACACAAAACTGCGATTGCAATTGCTTAGCTATTGCGGTTTTTCATTGCGTTATTCCACAATGTTTCAGCGATTGCATTTAGCGATTCTCATTCCAGGAAATGAGAATTGTGACGCAATCGCTGGGAAAATGCTGCATGCAGCGTGTTTGTGATCGGTGATAATCGCAAATGCGTTGCAATCGCTGAGGTGAGAGTAATCCCTTAGAGAGACTTGTGCAGCACTGTGCTGATTGCCGGCGATTGTCAAAGCGCAAATCACGGGTGCTGTGAATGGGCCCTTAGGCTGAACATACACAGTGGGCCTAATCTAGTGAGATTTCTGTGGAACGGTGATCAAAAGTGATCCAGCTGGGTAATATTCGGCCCAGTGCACACCAAAAACCTCCAGATCCACAAAACGCTAGAGGTTTTTGAAGCAGATTTACGAGCCATTCTAGGCATGTATAGAGAGGTTTTCTACACATGCCTAGCGGTTTTGGAGTGTTTTTGTGTAGCAGATTTCATATATTGTTACAGTAAAGCTGCTACTGAACAGGTTCTTTAACAAAAACGCCTGGAAAGCCGCTCTGATCTGGCGTTTTGCAGAGCGGTTTTCCACTGTCCTATACTTTAACATTGAGGCAGAAACGCCTCCGAAATCTAAAAAATGCTGCAGCCCCCGAGTTTATGTTTGTGGAAAGAACAAACCACTCTGGTGTGCGCCAGCCCATTGAAATACATTAGCCAAGCGGTTTTCAAACCGCTAGCATGTTCAAAAACGCTCCAGAACCGCTCTGGTGTGCGCCAGCCCTCAGGGGCAGGGAAGCTATGGCTTGGGAGCCAGATGTGGCTCCTTTGATGGCTGCATCTTCCGCAGCTAGCGGGCTTCACATCTAATCTCCTGCAGCAATTCAAAGTACTTTTGTGAGCGCAATTTTCTCTTTCCCCCATGCACACGAGTGTGCAGTGGACGGCGCCGGCCTGAGTTACATCTCTGGTGTCGCGTTGGAGATATTAAACTATAAACTGCTGATATGAAGGCTTCAGACATGTGGGTGAATAAGTCCAAGTCACTGAATGAAAGTTCGGAAAGACTTGCACCACAGCAAACACAAGTGGCCCAACAAAAAATGAGTTTCACTTACATCTACCAGTCCCCTGCAGCCACCCTGTGCCCTCGTAGTCACTCCTGGATGCTCTCGCCACCAGCTAGTTTCATTTTTCCGCCTTGTGGTCAGCGGGCAGCTACTGGGGGCTGCTAGAAGTCCCAGGTAACTGAAACTCATTTTCATTCACTATTTTTCGGGTTTAGGTTTCCTTTAATGTAAAAAGTACTTTATTCATCAGTGGTTAGCAACAGCATAACAACGTAAAGATCCGCCAGGCGGATCGCTGAAAACCAGTCTTATCACCCGAACGATAGTCTGTACACACGCCAGATTTGATGTGCGAACGACGGAACGTTCAAACGACGGGTCGTTCGCAAAAATCCGACGTGTGTATGGGCCTTTATTGTACTATAAAAGTGTTGGTCTTAAGATGGCCACACACCATACAATTTTTTTAAATGTTTGTTCAATTTAAGAACTGCAATCAATTTTTCTGACTGATTGTAACATTACAAAAATATGACCAATGTACCACACATGTATGTTAAATTTTCCCCCAATTATGATAAAAAATGACTGTAAACTCTGGCAAAATTGCTAGGGTGTGTATATTAATACATTGACAATCTACCACACACAGTACAATCTTTAGAAAGATTGAAGAAAATATCTGGCATTCCAGATCGATAAAAATCGAAGAAAACAGGAAATCCAATCAGATTTTTCAGTCGAATGAAAAAAAAAAAAGCTTTCGATTTTTTTCGGGAGATCCGATCGTTTTTATCGAATTGCTGTAAAATCGGATCATTTTATCGTATCGTGCGTGGCCACCTTTAGAGAGCAAATGAGTTGGTCTTCTCCATCGACAGTAGGAGCGCTGATCCAGATCTTCTCTCCTGCACCAGGACTATGGCTGGATTTATAGATTGTAGTTCTTTGTGAAAGAAATAGTGCATATTTTTCTCCAACATTGGCCCATTTTAGAGTGTAATAATTATGGTATACCTTCGCTCCTCCCAAGAAATTCTCCTGGCCTCTAAGCTGATGACAGGACTTTACACAAGCATCACCCCTTATCTGGAACTCTCTTCCACAGCCTGTACGTCATGCACCAAACCAGAGGCGGGACAAGGTCCTCCAGCACCCGAGGCTGAGACACCAAAGTGCGCCCCTCCATCCCTGCCACCCCATCCATCACACACTGATTGCTATTAGACTAAGAGGTGCCACAGGGCCCACAACCTCCCCAACACCTTAATATCTAGTTATCTGGCTTGCAGTCACTGCTATGTATCTCCTTTTCTTATTTCTTTCTGCTTCAAACACAATTAGGAATGACAGCTGAATGAATTGTGCGCCCCCTCCTACACTCCTACACTGCGCCCTGAGGTTGGAGCCTCTCCAGCCTATGCCTCGGCCCGGCCCTGCACCAAACCTGGACATCTTCAAACGCACTCTTAAAACACATCTTTTCAGACAAGCTTATAACATTCTATAGCCCTTATTTACTTATCTGTCACATTGTAATCAGAGGCAAAGGGTCACTGCCTCATCCATCCTCCACCCCCTTACCTAGTGTGTCCCCCACTACCCATTAGATTGTAAGCTGGCAAGGGCAGGGTCATCCTCCTAATGTTTACTGTTTTTGTCACAATATTTGTGCTGCTTGGAACTCTGTTTTACAATTTGTTAGTTGTATCTATGTTCCCCTTGTCATCTTATTGTGCTTTGTAAAGCGCTGCGGATCATGTTGGCGCTATATAAATAAAAAATAATAATAATAATATATTTGGTTCCACATTTGCTAAATTACTATTGACCACATATAAACATGCGGCCAGTATTAATGATATCATGCATCCTTTTTTTTTTTTTTTATGGGGGGGGGGGGGGGTCTGGGTTTAGGTTCTGTTATTAACACTTCATGACTGACCAATTTGCCTAAACCTTGTGGGCATATTCCCTTATGGCAACTGTGCTCAGTGTCACTTTGTACTATGTGGCAAGATGTTTTCTCACTCATAGGCTATCATTTATAAAGGAGCTGTCGGTACAGGAAATCAGTGCGGGAAAACACCGCTGCCGGTGTTTTAGACTTCTGGGTGGGCATTCATAAAAAAACATCCAGGTGCAGTAGCAGTGCGGAGATTCCCCGAACTAGGCAGGCGGTAGGCAGGCGGAGACACGGAAGCTGCCGAGTTGATACATTTCTCCGTGTTCCACTCTGCTGCAGCTGCCTGGGAGGTCTGTGTGTCTCCATTCACTTACATTGGTATCGCCACATCAGAGGGAGCGGTACTTCCCGACCTCACACCGCTTGCGGAAATCTTTATGAATAAACATTTTGCTACATTTGTTCCGATAATCACAGCACAAGGCGGTGATTTATCGCTCTGCTCGGTAGTGTCATTTTTTTATGCGGAAAGAGCCTTTATGAATGCTGACTTTGCCGAGTGGTCGGTAAAGTCAGCTGTTTTTAGCATTTCCGCATGCGGAAATGCTTTATGAATGATAGCCATTATCTGTAAGATTGTGTTCAATTAAAGAAATTAGTAACTGTTCCTCACAGATGGTGATGTATTTATCAAATGTGGTAGCAAAGCGAGGTGTCTGTACAGTGCTCAGTTCCTGAACTGTTGCCCAAGGGATCAAGTACTGATCTCTTGGAGTGGCAAACAAAGGGATTGGAACGCACCTTAACTAGTTCCGGACCAACGCTGTACGAATCTACGTCCAGCAGGTGGTGCTGCAGCACTGACTGGACGTTGATTCAACTTTGCACTGAATTGCACGTCCTCACGATACCGCCAATCTCCACCCGCCGCAATTCGCTCACTCTGTTGTCTATAAGATGGCAGAACTCTGTAAGCAGGTCAGGAGCCGCTTTTATTGGCTCCTGACCATGTGATCACGGAGAGCCAATCACATTGGCTGCCACTGATAGCGTCAAGAGCGAATGAAAGCGGCTCCTGATCAGCTGACAGCGCTCCGCCGTCATAGAGACGGCAAAGAGAGGAGCCTGCGGCGATGGTGCAGCATTGTGACCGGCAAGAGCGGCAGATATGTGACCGGCGAGAGCGGTTGGTATGCGCAGCAATTCGTCAGGAGGTGGCGTTTTACCAAGCCAGCAGTCCTTAAAGGATACCCAAACTGAAATGTGACATGTGACATGATGAGATATACATGTGTATGTACAGTGCCTAGCACACATATATCTAGGCTGTGTTCCTTTTTTTCTTTCTCTGCCTGAAAGAGTTAAATATCAGGTATGTAAGTGGCTGACTCAATCCTGACTCAGACAGGAAGTGACTACAGTGTGACCCTCACTGAAGCCATTTTCTGCTAGGAAAGTGTTTTATAGTTGGAATTTCTTATCAGTGAGGGTCACACTGCAGTCACTTCCTGTCTGAGTCAGGACTGAGTCAGCCACTTGCATACCTTATATTTAACTCTTTCAGGCAGAGAAAGCAAAAAAGGAACACAGCATAGTAATTTGTGTGCTAGGCACCATACATACCCATGTCTATCTCATTATGTCACATTTCAGTTCGGGTATCCTTTAAGGGGGCAGAGATTTCTGGTACGGAAGTGGATAAGCTCTACATAAACAATGGTGTGAGGTACGCAAATCATTTTCCTATTCATTTACAGTATTCTGGGATTCCTGTTCCTCTCGCAGTTTCACTGTGTACTGTCCTCGGACAACGATACCAACCTTAGAATTAAGTGTCCCTTTCAACTCTTAGGGCCTGTACACACTGAAAAGCGCAATCGCAGTGCAATACAATTGCAATTTTTAATCAAATTCCTACTTGCGATTTTTGTGCACTTGCCATTTCGCCATTCTTTTCCTGGTTTCTGGATAGTTTATGTAAATAATGCAATGAAAATCGCATGTATTGCGTTTTTTATGCGTTTGTTTTTTCAAACACAATGCTTTAAAAGTCACTGCGATTGCGTTTTTCTAAAAAGGCCAGTGTGTACAGGTTATCACGATTTTCCAAAAGACCTTGCTATTTAAAAAACACATGCGATTTCAAAAATGCATTGCAAGTGCAGCAGTGTGTACAAGGCCCTTATACCCTCCTAGTGGTTTGGGGTCACCAGAAGCTATCTGGGTATTCTGTCTCTTAGAGAACTGATATCTGATACCTTGTCATACCCAGAGTCCACCTGGAAACTTTTGGTCCCAGAGCCTTCTGTCATGCTGCCCCTACGTTTTGGAACTCCTTACCTCAACAGATCAGGACAGCCCCATCCCTGGACGTGTTTAAATCCAGACTTAAAACCCACCTGCTCAGTTTGGCATTTGCAGAAATATAACTTTTCTTGTGTGAATACTTCATCCTACTAATTACTGAATCTGACAGAGCCTAAGCGCTTTGAGTCCTATGGGAGAAAAGCGCTTTACAAATGTTATTGTATTGTTATTGTATTGTATTGTATTGATATTTTTTCATCCTTTCAGGTCAATGCTAACACAAATTGTGTAGGAACTTTGTATTAGCTCGCCCCCTAGTGTTCATAAAGGAAAACTGCAAGTAACCATGCATCAGACCAGCATCATTATTTCAAGGTTTTTTTTAATGGTGTATTCATGCAAGGTTCTATACACATATACATATTGCACTGTTACAGCTTTGAGGAGAGGAAGGCAGGTGTGGGTCCCATCTGGACTTCGGAATCCTCTCTTATCGTAAGATTTCAGCGCAGGTAAGACTAGCGTGGTCTGTGGTGAGCGGATTGTGACATGACAAATGCATAGAAAGTTAGGCCATACAACCCATAGTATACAGATGTGCAATGCCCTGCATATTACATACATGTAGTATTATATATTGCTCTATTTCACATACATAAGGACATATGTATACCTGACAAGGCGTTACACATTATTTTGGTGAGATCATTGGCAATATATCTGGCATTGGATGAATACAGCCTTCTGTTTACAGACTTGCAAAAAAAGAATACCATGTGGTATCTGCTGAGGCTGTACTTTGATATATGCATATTGGGATATGTATTGGAGTACCAGGAGATCAGTTACATCTTCCTATAGCTGCTTTCAATTCAGAGCAATAATAAAATATTGCGCACACATTCACTACTTTGCACTGCCTCTGACAAGGTACTAGATACAGATCTGTTTGCTGACATTTTTCTTTAAGACTTTGAGCCCCCAAAACTAATTTTCCAATATTAAAGTGGTCGGAAACTCAGCCTTTCTACTTTGCGCTAGTCTGAACGATTCCTTACAGCTTTAAAGCTACTATTACCAAAAAAAAAAAAAAAAGATTTGTAGCAGAACAGCATTCAAACAGTTAAACACAGCACTTTGTTCTGCCATGGAAAGCCCCTTCAGCTTAGGACCCGATCCAAAGTGGAGATAACAGTATCTTTTGTTTACATTCCTCAGTCGTTACATTGTGTGTAACAACTGAAAACGAGCTCCCTGTGAAGCGGTCTCTGCTTCAAGCATACACACAGTTCAGAACAGCTCACTAGAATATTTGAATATATAATAAAAGCAGCTTGAATAAAATGCAATGGCAGCTTTCGGAGCACATAAACTGTAGTTTGTGAACTTGTCATTTGTAAACAGACAATATTACTTGTGCGCAAAAGCAGATATGGTAACTGTATGGGTAATAAGTCAGAAAACACATTTTATTGAATGTTATGTCAGAGTTACAGACCACTTTAAAGGGAAGGTTCAGGGAGGGTGGGTAAAAAATAAAAATCAATTTCCACTTACCTGGGGCTTCCTCCAGCCCGTGGCAGGCAGGAGGTGCCCTCAACGCCGCTCCGCAGGCTCCCGGTGGTCTCCGGTGGCCGACCCGACCTGGCCAGGCCGGCTGCCAGGTCGAGCTCTCCTGCGCTCCAAGGCCCGGAACTTCTGCGTCCCACGCCGGCGCTCTGACTACTGTGCCTGCGCAGCCACTCACCGATGCTCTGGCTCCGCCTCCGGTTCACTTCTGGAATTTCAGACTTTAAAGTCAGAAAACCAAAGCGCCTGCGTTGCCGTGTCCTCATTCCCGCAGATGTCACCAGGAGTGTACTGCGCAGACACAGACCATACTGGGCCTGAGCAATACACTCCCGGTGACATCAGCGGCAGTGAGGACACGGCAACGCAGGCACAGTGGTTTTCAGACTTTAAAGTCTGAAATCCCAGAAGTGAACTGGAGGCGGGGCCGGAGCATCGGTGAGTGGCTGCACAGGCACAGGATGTCTGCGGGGGACCATTAGAAGCATCAGTGAGTGGCTGTGTGGGCACAGGATGTCGGCGGAAGCGGGGCCGGAGCATCGGTGAGTGGCTGCGCGGGCACAGGATGTCTATGGGGGCCGGAGCATCGGTGAGTGGCTGCGCGGGCACAGGATGGCTGCGGAGGGCGGAGCATCGGTGAGTGGCTGCGCGGGCACAGGATGTCTGCGGGGGGCGGAGCATCGGTGAGTGGCTGCGCAGGCACAGGATGTCTGCGGGGGGTGGAGCATCGGTGAGTGGCTGCGCGGGCACAGGATGTCTGCGAGGGACCATTAAAAGCCCCGGGTAAGTTCAACTCTTTTTCCCCCGACCCCCCCCCCCCCCCCCCCCAGTATCCCTTAAGAATAAGCATACGTAATATATACCTACGGTAATTTATATGAACAGGGGCCGCTATGGCCCAGCACCATTATAATCATCACTTGCAGTTGAGAGAAACAGGATTGCCACGTTATGTCTACCAACCCAAAACATGTTTTGTAGGTAAGCGGGAGATGAGATTACTATTGTTTCCCGCTCCCAGTGTGGACTTGCAGGGCGCCGGCCTACAGCAGCCAGATCAGTGCATCAGCTTTCTGATATTAGTACAGTACGTATGGAAATCAGTGCCAGTTATACTTGTAAGCCAGACTAAACACCACTTATAGTACAAGTCAATCTACAAACGTTTGAGAGTCCCTGAATGAGATCAGTAAGCACCGGTAATCTCATCCAATTTAAAATTCAAATAGCTGCTTTGGAATGATTTATCTTTTAAGGCAAACCTGAAGCGGAAAAAAAGTATAATTTAATGAACTGTATGTGTTGTACAGATAACAAATAGTTATATAGATTTTTTTTCATAACATTGCATCATTCAGTCATATTAGCAGTTTAGAAACCACACTGTCTTAACCATTTCTGCCGCCCGGACGTGATGATGCTCACATTCAGGCGGCTGCTCTGCTGTGGTGCCGCGCTCCTACGCGCGATCGCGGGCACGCCCCCGTGCTGTACCCCCGGTAGCCCTGGGATCAGTGACCCGGAACATGGTTCCCGATCACCGATCTGTGTCCCCAGCAGAAAAACCAAAGCGCTCTTACTTCAGTCTCTCTGCAAATAACATTTTCCGCATCCTCCTTGTGCTTCCGGTTAGTGAGAAGCACAAGGAGAAAAAAAAACTCAAGGTGGCCATCTTGTGGCCAAATAGTAAAACTACATCTACATATTTTTTACATTACAATTTACACATATAATAACATTAAAAATTAACTGTTTATTTCCCACACCAAAATATTACCCAAATAAAATTTTTAATGGAAAAAAAATTAAATTAAAAAACAAAAACACAAAAACAGTTACCTAAGGGTCTGAACTTTTTAAATATGCAATAGTGATGGATGCAAAACGGAAAACATGCACCTTTATTTCCAAATAAAATATTGGCGCCATACATTGTGATAGGGACAATATTTAAATGGTGTCATAACCGAGACAAACGGGCAAATAAAATACATAGGTTTTAATTATGGTAGCGTGGGCTATTTTAAAGGGTTAATCCTGTTAAAATGCATTTATAAAAAAATAGTTCTTAGCAAAATGTACCACTCAAAGAAAGCCTAATTAGTGGCGGAAAAAACAAGATATAGATCAATAAATTGTGATAATTAGTGATAAAGTTATTGGCGAATGAATGGGAGGTGAAAATTGCTCTGATGCATAAGGTGAAAAATCCCTGCGGGCTGAAATGGTTAAGCTATAATACAAAGCAGAGACAAAAAATGGCCTCAATTCACTAAGCTTTATCAAACACTTTATCAAACGTTTGATAATTTACCTCATGGGTAAAATCTAATTTTGAATTCACAAAGTTGTTATAGATATATTGAACGTTTTATCAATAAAGCATTCGATAAATATATAACACCTTATTGAATTCAAAATTAGATTTTACCCATGAGGTAAATTATCAAACATTTGATAAAGTGTTTGATAAAGCTTAGTGAATTGAGGCCAATGACCCTTGGAACTTTCCTGCGGTAAGCCTTATCTCAAGCTGCCTCTCGCTGTTTCTTGGCCATTTAAGTGCTTCAGAAAACAGTACTGTCTTCCACCCAGTGGGTCAAACAGTTCAGAGAAGCTCTTTTGCATAGATAGCTGATGTTTTTTTTTAACTCTTCCTGGACTGGAAAACAATATGAGACTTTTCAGGGGATGGGGTTAAAAATCTATACCATCAATGAATTCAATTTCTTTGTTGATCGGAAGTGGAGAGCTGACAGGGCGGAAAAGACAGCGAAGGTAGCCCGAAGTAGGCGAGTTGTGCTGTTTTGTTTTTCTCTTTTAACAGGTCTAAAAAATTCAGTACAGGAGGTACTTCAAGGGCTGGGATCTACTAGCATTTTTAGAGCGATTTGAAGGTTTGCCTACAGAATGTCTGCATGCAGTGCGTTTGTGATTTTTGCAAATTGCAAGCACTGTAGTAGAATCTCCCTCATAGCTCCACTTCCGTAGGGTTTGCCGATCACTGGCAAGGATCGGCAAACATGCTGAAGAGCGCTTCTAGCGGGTCCCAACGCCAACACTTCCCGATAGGAACACATTATTGTAAAGGTCGGTGTCAGGACCCGCCGAACACAAGAATATATGTAAGGAACTCGGGTAAAGTCCTTGCAATATTTATAAATGATCTAGATCAGGGGTCTCAAACTCAATTTACCTGGGGGCCGCAGGAGGCAAAGTCAGGATGAGGCTGGGCCGCATAAGTGATTTCACAATCGCGGCGCATCACCGCCTCTGCCCGCCCCTCTCACTCTTCCTCCACAGAGACGGGAGAGGCGGTGATCCATGAGGCGATTGACATCAGGAGGGGCAGAGCTGAAGCTGAAAGCTCTGCCCCTTCCAGGAAATGCCGGCGGATTGCCCCCTGGGCGATTTGGGGGCTCTGCAGCGCTCGTTTAGCGGCGGGGATGCAGCGGATTACTTGGGAGCACTGAAGCAAACTATAAGGAAGCTTTTGCCAGCGAGGGCCACAAAATATTGTATCGAGGGCCGCAAATGGCCCATGGGCCGCGAGTTTGAGACCCCTGCTTTAAAGCAAATAGGCTTTCAATAATATGGCAGTTCTGTATGATCCTTAGATAATCATCTCTGAAATGACAGGTTATTATCAGACAAAGCAGGAGATAGAAGTCTGTGTGTTTCCCCTGAGCTTACCCTGCTTAGAAGAATGCCAATCAACAGCGGTTGGGTTTCACCTCCATTTTCTAGTCTAGCGTACTTCCCTGCAGAAGAGTCTCCAACTCCCAAAGCCATATTTCTGCAAAGACCACAAAAGCCAAAACCTTGGGGGGATAATGCCCAAAGATAGATATATATATCACATAGAAGGTAAGGCTACACATGGAATGGGAGGGGTTCTGC